>NC_142608.1:48624383-48716338 GCF_041222555.1 Hakea prostrata | reverse complement strand
CTCCCGATCGCACTACGGAATCGGGCTATGAATTTCCGGGCCAACTCCCCGAAATTATTTATTGATGCCGGCCGTAGACTGTTGAACCATTTAATGGCCGGGCCCTTGAGTGATGCTGGAAATGTTCTGCAGAGCAATTCATCCTCCCGACCTAGTACGGTCATCACTGTTTTGAAGTAACTGATATGCTCCTTTGGATTTGTTTTCCCTTCGAAAGGGGTGAAGGTTGGCATGATAAAATTTCTAGGGAGAGGCATATTCATGATTTCATCCGAGAACGGCTCCCGGTCTACCACATCAAGATCCTCGTCACGATCCCGATCTTCCAACTTTCGTTCGACCTCTGCTACTCGTCTGCGCAGCCTGTTCTGCCTTGTACCGTCCTCATCAGATTCGACGCGTTCCCCCTTCGAACGGGGAGTTGTAGCCTCCTTCCTTTGGGATGGTGCCCAAGATGTCGAAATTCTCGACTTTAAAGGTTTGGGTTGGCTTTCCCCTTCTTCTTCTTTATCCACGATGTCCTCGACCTCCTCCCGACGACTCCTAGGGGGCAAGGATCCTATTTTAGGCGGCAACGAAATGCGCTCTAAAGCACTGATCCTTGTCCCATTGAGCGTGGTTTGGCGCTTGCTACGATCGGGTTGTGCTTCCCTTTGTTCCCGAGTACTTTTTACTCTTGGGATACGCCTTGGATGTCGGGCTCCTCGTACCGTTCTGAAGGCTCTCACTAGCCTACCCGACTGGGTATTACACCTTGGTCCTTGTTCGACCCCGATTTGATGCACCAAGCCGCGTAATACTCCCTGCATTTCGAGCATACTTTTTCGTATCTCGTCCATATCTGCCATAATGGCCTGGTCCCGATGACCTCGCGATGTTCCTTCTTCATTTGGATCTTCCAGAACCAGGTTGTCCTGAAGTCCCTCTTGTTCTTCGTGGATTGAAGGATCAATCATTTCTTCGGGAATTACTCGGTCCTCCCCAGTGTTTTCTTGTCGGGAACGTCCGTTGGTTCGTCGCACCATGGCTTCCAAGCTTCGTCGTTCCCACAGACGGCGCCAAACTGATGTTGATCACTTTGACTTCTGGATCCGGCTGAGTCACCTCTCCTATCCGGGATGGTGAGTCTTGCAAAAAGGGTTAGATGCGGGCCGGCTTGTATGCCGGGCAACCTCCTCCGATGATGAAGTCAGAATACGAAGAGCGAGAGATCTCGTGTTCAAGTTACACAAGAATAGACTCAGTGTGTATTGGTTACCTACCAGAGGGGTGGATCTGTGCATTTATAGTGTGGGTGTTACCTTTTATGTGTTTGGTAAGTTGACTCGACAGGAGCCATTATCTGTCCGGTGATCTCGCCTTTCGGTTATTAGTTCCAGCGAGGTAGCCATTTAAGTTGACTTTCCCAGAAGAGAGTGATTGCCTTACTTGTGTGGCGTGATGTACGTACTAATTGACGGCGTTGGTCAAGTCCCGATTAGATGTCGAGCCCCACTCAGGTTTTGCCTGCTGAACCCGAACTGGTGAGATGGCCAGTTCGGGTCAATTCTTAAAACCAGGATATTACCCGACCAATATGGTAATATACAGTATTCGGGTTATACCCGTTTGGTGCTCATCTTTCCGTATCAGTTCCAACCGACCAACTAGTACTTTGCAGTATAAGGGTGTTTTGCCGCCCAAGTTAGTCCAAAACATTGGTACAAGCCTACAGAGCATTTTAAAGGCTCTTACCTGGGTTAAGGCATCTCCCAACTCTGTCACTCGTGGGCTAAAAATCCACTTGCCCAAACCATTAGGATTCTTGTTGGATCTTCTTCTAGTTCCTGACAAAGTGGTAGACCACCATCTTTGTCATCTAGATCTATGGGTTTTGGTTCCAAACCAATGTTTTCAAGTTGGATGGCCTACAATTTCGTCGCACTGGATCCTCCGGGTTCTTGGACTTGCAACTAGGGTTTTGGGTTAGGATCCTAGGGGTTATCACACTTTAGGACTTTCGATTAGTAAGTAGGGGCATATGGGGAGCAATTTCCCTTTTATTTACACGCATTTGAGCTGGTCAATGTGCTATCGATCAGCTCTATCACCATTAGTTGTTTTTTTTTTTTTTTTTTTTGTAAATGCTCTATTACCATTAGTTAGTTGGCCTATTGTCAACTCTTGGTTTCGTCCCTAAATCCTTAACCATAATCCAACTATTTGGTTCTTTTTTCCCGATGCTCTAGACTTCCATGGGCCATTCCCTGTGTAGAGTATGTGGTTCAATTTCAGTTATGCTTAGCCCATTTTACCTTTGACAAGTAAATATATATAGTTCTAAAAACTACCATCTACTCTTACCTAGTTGTGACCATCATTAATTGCATTTCCCGGAAGCTTGTTATCCACCTTCTCATACCATCCGAGTCAAGAGTTGAACTTCTAAGTCAAGGAATATGTATTTGAGAAAAGCTCTACAACTAGAGTCCGTATTGAAGTCAGAACAAAGTATAAGTTCGAGACGAAGTCAAATACCAAAACCTTATAAAAGGACAGGTAATCGTAAGGAGAAGACACACAGGATAGAACTATCACTACTCTAAACTTTATTGTTCATTGCTTTCTTGTCTTCCTTAATCGGAGAGATTCCTAACTAGAACGTCGGAGGTGACACTTGACCTCCCCGGTCGAGCTCATTCTTGCAGGTTCATCCGGTTGAGAAGACGAACAAAATTGCGTAGCAACATTTGAAATTTTCCTAAAAATTATGATTTTGGTTTTAAATTGAGCGTGTGTCATGAATCCATGTGGGTTGAAAAAATCCTACCCATGTGAGTAGAGGGTCCAAAATCAATTTTGTGCATGACATACATGATATAGAAGGAAGCAATTCAAATATTGACTTGAATCTTACAAGAACTCCTTCAACAACTAATTGTGTCTCCCACAACTATGGAAGGCTAGCTAACATGATAAAATGAAACAACTAATTCAAATATTATTTGGATTCAAATTCACCTCCAACAGCTAAAAGTATCTACTACTACTGTTGAAGGCCAGCTTAAAAAATTAACTTGAACTGAGATTGAGTCCTTGCTTTACAAAGAAATGACTTGGATAGAAATTTATTGATATAATCACTCGTTTCTTTAGATTCTATTAATAGCTCTTTGATTATTTTCCTTTGCTTCTTTTGTCCCAAGAGGATCTTATCATATAATCATGTTTTATAGCCTTTCATACTAGTAGTTGATACTCTTTAGATGATGGTGGTGAATTTAAATTCAAATTAACATCTTAAGCTAGCCACTATATTTGTGATAGATACTCTTAGATGTTAGAGGTGAATATAATTAATATTTGAAGCTGTCCTCCATAGTGGTGATAGATACTCTTCGCTGTTCAAGGTGAATTTAATTTCAATTACTAATTGAATTTTCTTTCTTTTATCATGTTGGCTAGCCTCGCATAAGTGGTACTAGATGCATTTAGCTGTTGAATGAGATTTCATAAGATTCAAATCAAAATCTTAATTTGGTACCAAAGGAGCCTATATGCATGGAACCTGAATGTGGTACTTTAAAAATGAGTTGCCCATCCAACGGACGGATGTACCGGACGAATGAGAGGCTTGGACAGAGAGGATCCGAATTCCTGAAGGATTCCTTTGGGGGTGAAGCTTCATCCACCTTCACAAAAGTTGGTATCCATTATAATCCGTGCAAGATTTGAGTCTCAAAGATGTAAAATATTAAAAACTTTTCTGGGATCAATTTTGTGAGTATTATTCTCCAAACTGAATTCAACAACCACATCAAAAGTGGAGGCTCCGCTGATCCCTTCCCAACAAATTATCGTTTGCCTCGTACAGCTTGGCACCAGGTCCGCCTTACATACGCAACCACAGCTCCATATATATATATCTCCTTGTATTGTTTCTCTGTTATATGAGGTTTTGAGGGATTAAAATTTTAGTGTTCCTATGTCTTTTGCACTAAAGGTGATGGGTATTCTATGTTGGGCTCTACTCAGTCTAATTTCTGTAATTCCTGGCGAGGCTGCTGGGCATGTACCCTTGTCTCATGCCAAGAAGGTGGGCGTAGAGGCAGGCAAGGATCTTGTAACTGAATTGCCAGGCCAACCTAAGGTGGAGTTCAACCATTATGCAGGTTATGTTACAGTAAATGAAACCAATCAGAGAGCTCTCTTCTACTGGTTCTATGAAGCCTCAAGTAACCCTGAAGTAAAACCATTGGTGCTGTGGCTTAATGGAGGTAACAAGACGTATCTCTCCTTAATTAGTAGTTTTCAAATTTCTTATGATTTTGAAAGCTAATGGAGGAAATATCGTGATAACCTCATTTTTCCATAGCCTTCTTTCGTCGCAGGTTGAAGTTTTCCTGATTCTCCTTTACATTGTCATATTGTTTTAGCTTTCTTTACAATATTCCAACATTCTAAACTCTATGTTCTCTGACAAGGTAAAAATCATGTCTCAGGTCCAGGGTGCTCTTCCGTAGGATACGGAGCTACAGAAGAGATTGGTCCTTTCCTTGTTGATAAAGATGGAAAAGGGCTGAAATTCAACCCATACTCATGGAATAAAGGTTTTGAAATCATTAACTTCTCTGTATACCTGTATACACTTAAAACGGCATTAACTGAATTGCTCCTTGTGTTCCTGTTGTTCCAGAAGCCAACATGTTATTCTTGGAATCTCCAGTTGGTGTTGGCTTTTCATACTCGAATACAAGCACTGATTATGGTATTCTTGGTGATACCTTTACAGGTGAGTTACTTTGATGCCTACCTAGTTCTATCTTGAGATCTTTACAGATAGAGAATAATTGATCTTCTAATTGGTCTTTACTTGTTTAGCAAAGGATACGTATACCTTCTTGCACAGATGGTTCAACAAATTCCCGATGTATAGAAACCATAGTTTTTACATTGCAGGGGAGAGCTATGCAGGTACATAAACATAGCCAGCTGCTTCGTAACCCTTCAGGCTATTATCATTTTTATGTTTCTATCATGACTTACATGTACCTGATGAACAGGAAGATACGTTCCAGAGCTGGCTGAACTTGTATATGATATGAACAAGGATCCTTCTCTACGTATAAACCTGAAGGGTTTCTTGGTAATGATCACTACTAGATAATATAAAAATCCCTCATAGTATGTGCTATAAAGTCTTACTAGTTGAGATTTTCTGTGAAAATTATAGTTGGGTAATCCTGAGACAACGAATGATGATGATTGGAGAGGTATGGTGGATTATGGATGGAGCCATGCTGTGATATCAGATGAAACTTACAAAGTTATCAAGGAAAACTGCAATTTTTCCTCAGATCATACATGGGATAACGATACTTGCAGCGACGCTGTGAGTGAGTTTCTTAATCAATATAAAGGGATTGATATGTATAGCCTTTATACCTCTCTCTGTAGCACCAACAACTCAGCTAGCTCAGATAATGGATCAATGCAAGTTTTGTTCAACCGCAAGTCTAAGATGGTCAGCTCATTTTCTTTTCCTTGCTAGTTCTTGTAAAAATTGTTTCTTCTCTAATCTGACAACAAAAATTTTCCCAGTTGCCAAGAATCATGGGTGGTTATGACCCCTGCCTTGACAATTATGCAAAGACTTTCTACAACAGACCCGAAGTCCAGAAGGCCCTCCATGTCAGTGATGGTTTTCAGCTCAAGAACTGGAGCATCTGCAAGTATGCCTCTCTTTCTCCATAATCTTAGCTTAAAATTATTGGCTTTTCATGCAAGAAGAGAGGAGAGTTTACGGTTGTTCGGTAGAACTGTTCAACCTAAATCCATGGATAGAGTAGAGGCTGCGGTACATTTCTTTTCTTTGGGAATTGGTAGCTTTATATTAGGGGGGGAGGACTATTACATATAACATACAAAGAATTGGCCATGAGTTCTTCACTAAGAGGTGCCACGTGTTACCAACTAAGCAAACCTTTTTGTACACCTTTATTTGTAGATATCTGAGAGAGTTTGGGATTGTTAGAATTCTTAGCATTTGAACTTCGAATTGTATTTGAGTGTGTGCACTAGCTTTCTCACAGATGGATTAGGGTTAGAAATTCCTGTTTGATGCAACTCTGGCTGAGGTTGTCTAGTACATATAAAACTCCTCATGCAATATGGATTAGTTGGCATGGGTCTAAGTACGACTCTTGTTGGTTCACTAGCAGTATCTAGCTCTTGAATAGGAGTCCGGATCATATCTCCACTAGGGGAACACTTCTCTTTCAGGATTAAAGTTCACATGGGCCCACACAATATGTGTGACAAAAAAGCGTCAAGTGAGCTGAGCTAGACTGCTTGATTGGATGTGTTAAAACAAATTCTTTAACATATCATTAACTATACTAGTCGAATATTCTAGTACTCATACATTAAATATGCCTTTCTAACACTTTGTGGTTTTACTTTGGATGTAGTATGACAATATTTTCCGAATGGTCGGAGTCAATACCTTCCACCATACCTATATACAAGAAACTAATCGCAGCGAGGTCTCGGGATATGGGTCTACGGGTAGGGAACTATGAAGAAGGAGATCTACAAACCAGCAGAACCCTTGATATTATAGGTGTAGTAGCTTATCTTTTGGACCTTATGGCTCATGAGTTCATATTTCTTTCTTTTTGTTTAGTGGAGACACGGATGGAAGAGTTCTGTTTTGTCCACAAGATATAGCTTGAGTGCTTTAAAACCGCCTATCACTACAACGTGGAGATACTTGGTATCAACGAAGCGGGTAATCTAGACATTGTCATCTTACCAACGGAATGAGTCTCCTTTCTCCTGTAGATAATTTGAAAAGAAGACTAGTAGTTATGTGGGCTGTTATGAATCCAGGTGATCGGGTGGTTCCAAGAGTACAAGGGACTCACATTTGCAACATTTAGAGGAGCTGGACATGCGGTGCCCAATTTCAAACCCAACTGAGTCTCCGGCTCTCTTTGCATCCTTTCTTGCTGGAGAATCTCTACCATCGAAACCATAAATATTGTCAAAGGATTTTAACTATTTTAATTTTTGGAACATGGAGAATGATTTGGTTATAGATCTGCCGGCTGTCACCCATCAGACGGTTAAGGATACCAGCTGTCTTTAATGTTTTCTGTTTTTTTTGGTAGAAAGTTGTGTTTAGCATTAGTTCTTGTGTTTCTCTTCCTCTTTTTCCTTGTTTTTTCTTTTGGGGGGGGGGGGGGAAGGGGTTGGGGTTTCTAAATGATTCTTTTATTTTTCAATGTATAAATACTCTTGTAATTCACATTACATTCAAATTGGATTTAGAATCACTCCATGGTATAAATTGTTGTTTCGGGCTTGTGCGGGGGTTCAAATTGGTTCTTGTGTTTCTTAATGTATAAATACTCTTGTACTTCACATTACATTCAAATTGGATATTAGAATCACTACATGGTATCAATTGTTGTTCGGGCCTGTGCGGGCTTGTGCCCTTTTTTCTCTTTCTGGGTTAGTGGCTTCTATGCCTCTTTGGCTTCCTTCGTTCTGCCCTTTGTACGGGCTCCTCCACCTTCGTCTTCTTGGGTGTCTCTGAACTTTGGAAGTGGACTACCAATTAGTTGAATGCTATGAATTTCCTTGGGTGGAAAGCATAGTTTCTCCCGTTGAGGAAAGTGTAGTTTCTCCCGTTTCTTAAAGGTTATGATTTGATCGGGTATGTTAAATATTCTTTCCCACAACCATCCTCTGATTCTATTCTTTAAGCTGATGCATCCTCTTCTTCTTCAATTTTGCACAATGGGATCACCAAGATTAGTCAATATTAGGATGATTGATTTCTTCTTTGTCTGATTCAACTTTACCACATGTTGTTCAGGCCGAAACCTCCTCTCATGCTTGGAATATCCTCAATCAGCTTTATGCTTTTCGCTCCAAGGCTAGAATTCTTGATTTGATTGTTTCGTGTTCGTAAAGCTTTGCTCTCTATTGGCATCCCCAAGTCATAGATAAAATGAAAAGTTTTCTCTATACATGGCAAGCCCGAATTGAGTTCAATCCCCCTTGGTGATGTATTCTGGATCTTGCTAGCATGGTGCCTTTGATGTAGTTGTCACATCCACCCAGCCGGTACCCTACCTAGCACACCCGAGTGTGTGATCCATAGCCCCGAAGATCAGTATCGAGGAAATTAACCTCCCACATTCACAATATTATAATCAAGAACAAGACTAAATCAAGATTAACAATATTAATTAATAGATCAAAGCAAAATAACGAAATAACATCAGAGTGCGGAAATGATACCAATATATATATATATATATATATATAATCAAAATATAGAGTGAGGCAGAATCTCACTCCACAAATAGAGCGGAATGTAGCTCGAAAGTCAAAAGAAGATTACAACCGGTTCCAAAAGAAAAGAAAGAAAGAAGTAATCAAACTAAGCTAGAGTCTATTCTACTTTATAAAGAACGTCTTCATAAACATAGACTTCAGAAACTAAGCTCGGACAATCCCTATAAAACCCAGCCCTAACCTTGACCCGGAAACCTTGTTATTTGTAGGTCCAGTGACCCGAAGTAAAGTAAGAAGTCAGCTTTGGGCCATCCCAGTGGAGGACTTGGTGTCTGGCTTTGAATCCATAAGAGTTGATGATGAGGTTCTATTTATGGAAACTGAATCTTGATGAAGATCGGATTAGTTGATGGACTTGGAGTGCTCTCTATCATGGTTTGAAGGCATTTCTACCTATTAGGTAAGTCACTTGATATGTGTGCAAAACCCCTTTAGGATTGGATTTGATCTGGGTCTTCAATTCCCTGTTTAGGAGTTCTTTGAACCGATTGGTCGACGATTGGTCGATCTGGACCGAGTCGACCAATCCACTCGACCAATGGGTGCTGTCTTTGGCAATTAGGTCTTGCTTGCTCTATTTAAGTCCAATCTCGAGTCTACTTCGTATTTTCTGCCTCCAAACTCTTTGGAACAAACCAAAGACCTCTGCAAGTCATCTCCCTTGCATCCTTGGTATTTTTCTTGACGGATCTTCGTCAAAACTCTTCCTTTTGCATCAAAGGTATGTCTACACTCTCTTCTTCTCCTCCATCTCTGTTTTTCTTTCCTTTTTGAGTTGAGACAGTAGAGGAGATGTTGCATTCTCTATTGCAAACATCTCTGGACTTGTCTCTCATGATCTTCCTAAGGATTAATGGCTAATGCAATGATCTTAACCATGATCATTGCAAGCTTTTGAAGGAATCATGATCAAATCATGATCTTGTCTTTGTTTATCTTTTGATTTGAATTCTGATCTCCTTAGATCTACTATATTGATCATGTTAGTAGTCAATTGCTGTGTTTTCTTTTCATGATCCATGATCTATCAATCTCTAGTTGTTTCTCTTCTACCATACCATGTTTTCTTCATGAATCATGATAGTTACATATATGGTAGGTTTTGTTTCCTTGTTTAGATTTATGCTCTTAGGTCTATTTTCTTGAAGATCTAAGTATGCCTTTCATGATACCTTTATCTGAATCAATGATTCATTCTCCTATTGTTCTTGTCTTTGATTTCTATCTTGAATTCTTCAAGAACCATGATTGATCTAATTATGGTAACTTTTTGTTTCCTAATTTGTATCTTGATGACTTGATTTGATTAGTGTTTTGAGATCCCCTATATGTTAGGATACTACTAATGTAGTTTACCCCTTGATTAGTACCCTTTTGAACCACCAAATTCGGATTTTATATCTTAAAACTCTGATTTTATAGGCTACTGTCTGCATTGGTCGACTGATTGGTCGATCAGGGCGATAGACCAATCCAATCGACCAATGAGTACAGCAACTCCGGAATTGGTGCTGTTTTGGTATCTTTTTTTCTTAGGGATCTTTCCTAATATGTTGTATACACTTGTTTAGGACCTTCTTCTCAAGTTTGTCAAGATCTTACTTGATTTCTTAGGATTCCTTTGCAAGTTATAAAAGGTAAGGATGGTTACTTCCTTAACAACATAAATTGCATATCTTAGTTTCTATATTTGAATCTTGTTAATTTATTTCTTTAATTAGATTCTTATAATGTTATACTACTCTGGTACTGTCTTGATATCAGTAGCATTACTTGTTTATATTAAATTGACTCATATATGATTTACTTACCAGTTATATACAAGTTGATTGTAATTTTTGATTTCTTTCCATATATGAAGTTACCATATATGTGATGTTATGAATTGATGCTTGTGTATGCTTAAGTATGGTTTGGAAAGGAGAGGTGTCCTTTTGACACTTCTGTCCTTGGACTACTACGGGAATATTATGGGATGTTTCCGGAGATGCCCTCTGGACACCTTCCTAAACTGTTGGATGACATATTTAGGACTGTCTAGTAGTGTTTGGCTAGGATGTCCCGTTATGTCAGACCCTAATCGGAGGGGTATTGAGACCGAACGACCCGTGGTAGCAATGGGGATTCATGGGCGCTCAAGACCGGTAACCAATCCGTGAGAGGACAGGAATCACATTGTGGGGGCCATTTATTGGTAGGGTTGCATATGGATAGACTTGGGCTCACGGGCGCTCAAGACCGGTAACCAACCCGTGAGGGGACGTGAGAGCTTCCCGTTTACCATATGTGGATGACCAATAGGGTTGATGAGTCCGTAGTCAGGGACTATGAGGACTCTAGTGTGAAGGATACCGGAAAGGATCGTCAGGGACGAGGAATGGACGTATCTGGATCTGACTTGATTTAACTAAGTAGAAGACTTGCATTTGGCTAGGCTTTACCCTGACATGCGCCGGTACTTAGACCAATGGTGATGTGAGAGAGTGGTGACCTATACCCCCAGCCATGGAATGTCCCGAGGGATGCCGGACCCATTACCAACTGATGATGAGTGATTGAGACCTTCCTAAAGAAGTACGGTGCTATGACTTAAAGCATGTCTGCCAATAGAGACCAGCATATGTAGAGTTAGATTCATACATTCATTGTTTGTTTCATACCATATTGCATTTATGTTTGTTCTGAAATCCTGCCATTTATGTTATTATGGATTTAACTGTCTTACTGAGTTTCTTTGAAACTCATTCCTTTATTGTACAATGTTTGTTAGACTATTCTACAGGTTCTGAATATCATGACGGCCCGTATGAAGAAGCGCAAGGAGAAGAGGCATATCTCCAGGAAGGTGATTACGGTTACGACAATTACACTGAAGATCCCGCGAGTGGTTATGCTCCGTACGATGCTTAGTCCGACCATAGAGTGGAAGCGCCCTTGTGCCGTTTATGAGATTTATACTTATAGGGATATTGTCTATAAGATTGAGAACAATTTAGTTACCTATTGTACCTGCTATTGGGATTAGATTCTATCTTGCTTATTCTCTTTTAGAACTACTTTTCCGCTGGTTGTAGAGTGGTATTTCGCCTCACTTTACTTATCTGATTTAGACACTCTGATTATATCTAGTACTCTGATTTATATATGATTCATCCTTTTCTTATTTGGATCTATGGTTTATCTTTCGCACTTCGTTTATTATTGTTCATGATTATGTTATTGTTTATGTGGGAGGTTGATTACTCGATACCTGATCTTCGGGCTGTGGATCACACTCTCGGGTATGCCAGATAGGGTACCGGCTGGGAGGATGTGACAGATTGGTATCAGAGCCCAAGGTTCGAGGAAATCCTAACCACAAAAGACAATAATCGAACATTCTCGAGTCATTGATCTGAAATGACTCCTCTACTCTTAGAAGTGAATAATAGAACGCTTGGATTAGAAACTTAACCTATGAAGCATAACAGAACATTTCCGAATAACATACCATAATTATACTTAAACAAATGTCACTAATGCAAATAAAAGAAAGGTGCATAATATACAATAATTAAGTGAAACAAAATGAACTTCATTAATTTCAAAAGCTTTTACAACGATTACATTTGAAATGCATAAATGAAAATCCTAGGGTACAGTCTATCTAGGTGATCTTCTCCCGATCTCTCGTATGCTCTGAACTCCTCCGCTAGCTGAGTCACCCGATGCTCTATCCTATCCTTTCGTGACTCCATCCACTCATACATCTGCTCCTGTCTGACCTCCATCCTCTCTAGCATGGAAGTCATCGATCTCATCTATGCCCCAAGATCTGAAGTCTCCGGAACCGCATGAGAAGGGCCACCTGCCTCGAAGTGTGATGAAGGAAACTCGTGATGCACCGGCTCAGCCTCGTGCATCTCTCAGATCGTCTCCGGCCTGATCATCACTATCGGGACCGATATCCTCTCCTCCATCCTCCGACTCCTGATCCTCATCCTCCGACTCCTCATCATCCTCACCCTCCGGACCAGGAGATCTCTCGATCGCTGCAGTCTCATCCGACGAATGGTCCGAGTCTCGATGACGTATCCCCGTGAACCGGTGTCCACCGGTGTATCCTCGAAACTCACCCCGAAATGCTTGAAGATCAAGGTCGGTAGCCTCCCATAGCAAAGGTTCCGCATGCTAGGCCGCAGAAACCAAGTCCAGCATGACCTGCTGAATGATGTAGGAGAGATCGATCTCGAAGCCCATGTAGATGCGGTAGATGACTAAGGCCTCCATCACCGTGACCCGATGGTGATGTCCGGCCTTCGGCATAATGTTTCGGCCGACTATGCGACCGATAATCCGTGCAGAATCCTTCATCCGTCCGCTGGTCCACGGAGTGAAGCATCGACGACTATCCCATAGTGTAGAGCATATCTCGCGTAGCTCGTACGGCATCAGATAGCTGTCCAAATCTGCTCCTGCAGGTATCCACACACACTGCTGTGGATAGTAAGGAACCCGCAAGATCTCAGCCCGGTGCTCGAGTGGAAAAGCGAATCCGAGTCCGGAAGACCCCGCTCCTTAGGACAAGTCTAAGTGGATGTCCTTGACCTCGAGCCTCCTCTGTGTAGGTAAGGTTGCTGAAGAACAACATCACTAGCTCCGGGTATACCGGCAGATCCTCAGTGAAGAAATGAGTCCACTGCAACGTATCGAATCTCTGCCGAATCCTAAAGACTCGAGCTGGCGTAGGTGAAGTAGACGTCCCAACTCGATGTTACGATGAATCGAAGTAGGCCTCGTACAAAAACTCGGCCCGAGGTGTGTCGAACATGTCCGGTCTCCGAACCTCCCGTCTAGGCTCGAATGAACCTGACCTCTGCCCCTAAGTGCCCCTACAATGCGACCACGACCTCTACCTCATCCTCGCCCTCCCCTCTGCATAGTGTGTATCTGTGAAAGAGACAAGAGACATTTCCAGTTAGTGCTACTTTAAGATTTGAGCCAAAAGGGTATTTTCGTAATTTTTCAGAAAATTTCAAATTTGGGGAAATTTTGATTTGAACATACTAGCATGTGCGCAATACTTGGAATTTCATGTCTATGAAGTTTGTTTGAAGAAAATCGATCGAAAACTTGAATTAAAGCGAAAAATTCAGCAAGAAGGAAAATTTGGGGATTTTGCAATTTAGGTCAAAATTGGATTTTTGAAAAGTTGAAATTGGTTAAATCAAATTTTATGGACCTATCTACAATATCATCTTGAGCATGTAGCATTTGATTTCGTGCGGAAATTTCAAGCGGTTTGTGAGAAAACGAAAATTTTCTAAAGATAACAATTTCGGTATGAAAACGTTGCGAGATGAACACCAATATGTTAGAACTTGTTGTCTATGCATGGCATTGTGTTTGAAACCTAAGGAATATGTTTTTAAGCATTCCTAAGCATGATTTCTAGCATTGGATACAAGCAAAGCATGGTTTTGATGGAAATGCAAGCATGAGAAGATGAAAATGGAGGAAAGAATGAAAGATTTACCTTGTTTGTGTTGGTTGTGTGTTGAAGTGTTGTTGTTGAAGCACCAAAACACCTCAAGAACACTTGTAATAACCTTTGGAGACTTTCCCTAGAGCTCTCTCACCTTTGAAAGAGGATAAAATGAAGTTGGAATGTGGAAATGAGGCTTATAATGCGAATTTTCGCATTCTGTCTTGATTGGTCGACCAATCACTCGACCAATGGTCACAGAGACCTCTTTTGCTGTTGAATTTTTGGAAAATGTGATTTTTGCCTTATGGATTATTGTTTGATGACTATATGGATATATTTAAGCATGATTTAAGTTTTCAAATCATTTGGACTTGTGGTTTATGTTGAAACTTCGAAATTCGGTATTTTGATGTTCTCAGTTTTGCAGAATGGTTACTCTGAGAAGTGGGCGTGGTGAATCCAGTGGTCAAGGAGGTGGTGAAATACCTCAGGGAGGTGGTGAAATACCTCATGGAGGTGGTGAGATACCTAACGTTGATCAGGGTACCCATGAGATACCCGGTGCCCCGAATGTTGGAAGCTTCCGTGATATTGCCAATATTATGGGCAATATGATGCAACAGCAAGCAGCTCAGTTCAACCAGATGTTGGTGGGTTTCATGACTCTGCACAATGAGACTCGAACTGGTGCTAATGTGAATCCTCATGCCGCAGTCCCGAATGCGGGAGGTTTAGCTGGAACTCCTCATACTACTTTGATGGAGAGTTTTCTGAAGATGCAAGTACCCACTTTCACTGGAGTTACCAAGGACCCCTTGTTTCCTAACAAGTGGCTTCGTGAGTTGGAGAAGGCTTTCCGACATCTACAATGCTCGGAAGCTCAGAAGATTCTGTTTGCTGAACAGAAGTTGCAACAAGAAGCTGATGCATGGTGGACCTCCACTCGGCCTGTTTTGGAAGGTTTGCATGCAGGAGTTGTAACTTGGGAGTTGTTCAAGGAGGCTTTTTGCTTGAATTATTTCCCCAAGGCGGTGAAAGATGCGAAGGAAGCTGAGTTTATGGTTCTCACACAAGGATCTTTGTCTGTGTTGGAGTACCAACTGAAGTTTGAGGAGCTTCATTTCTTTGCTCCAGATTCTCTAAAGGTCGATCTCGCCAAAGCGAAGAAGTTCTTCAAAGGACTGCGCCCTGCCATTAAAGCTTACCTCACAGTCCAGCCTATAGTGAGCTATGCTCAAGTGGTGCAGAACTCGAAGAAGTTGGAAGAAACAGAGAAGGAAAGTGCACGTGTGCAAAGGCCCTGGCAGCCAAGGAACCCTGGGTTGGTGGATCGTAATGATCGGCGTTTTGTGAGACCTACACCCTACCCCACTCCTATCTTTCAGCCTGGGAGTGTAGGTCAGAACTCGGGTTTTCAGCAGCCCGGCCAGTTTAGACAGTATGGCGGAAACCGACCACCAGTGAGTGCAAGTGCTAGGCCTGTGAATGCGAATCCTAGGCCTTTTGTTCAGAAGCCCTCTGTTGCAGCTACCCCAGTTGGACCCAGCAATCCTGTTTGCTTTTACTGCAAGCAAGCTGGTCATTTAGCTCGTGCCTGTCCGAAGCGGCCTGTCCAGCAGCCTGCTCCAGTGGTGAAGAGTGCTCCTACTACTCCCTCTGGTAGAGTGTTCAGTATTTCCAGTGCTGAGCAGGATCCAAGCCATGAAGTGATTACAGGTACATTGTTAGTTGCTTATATTTCTGCATTTGTCTTATTTGATACGGGTGCATCTCATTCCTTCATGTCATCTGCATTCATCAAGAAGACTGACCTAATCCCTGAGAAGTTGTCTAGTTGTTTATTGATTAGTACACCTACTGGTCCTGTTGTGAAACTAGATAAGGGGTTATCTAAATGTCCTGTGTTGATTGGTGAGAAGAACTTGGAAGCCAATTTTGTACTTCTTGATATGAAGGACTTCGATGTTATTTTGGGAATTGATTGGTTAACAGCCCACAAAGCTATGTTTCTTTGTTCCTCAAAGAAGATTCAGTGCCATATTTGTGGAAGTCCGGTCTTAGAATTTCATGGTGAGAAGAGAAGGGTTTGTAAGAAGGTGCTGTCTGCACTGATGCAAGTCTATGCCCTAGTGGATGATGCTTCATCTGAAGGCAAGGGTAAAGTGGAGAAAAGAGTCGATGAAGTCAGGGTTGTCTGTGACTTTGTTGATGTCTTCCCTGATGATCTATCGGGAGTGCCTCCAGACAGGGATGTCGAGTTTTCTATTGATCTCGTCCCTGGTGCCGCTCCAGTATCTAAAGCTTCGTATAGGATGGCTCCTACTGAGTTGAAAGAGTTGCAAAATCAGTTGAATGAACTCATTGATAGAGGTTTCGTACAACCTAGTGTATCACCTTGGGGAGCTCCGGTCTTGTTTGTCAAGAAGAAAGACGGTAGTATGCGCCTGTGCATCGACTACCGTGAGTTGAATAAGCTGACTATCAAGAATAGATACCCGCTGCCCAGAATAGATGATCTCTTCGATCAATTAAAAGGTGCAGTTGTGTTCTCAAAGATTGACTTAAGATCCGGATATCACCAATTGAAAGTGAAGTCTAGTGATATCTTCAAGACAGCTTTCCGAACACGGTATGGCCACTACGAGTTTAGGGTCATGCCCTTCGGATTGACCAATGCTCCTGCGGTGTTCATGGACCTCATGAACCGAGTATTTCACGATGTGCTTGATAAGTTTGTGATTGTTTTCATCGACGACATCTTGATCTATTCGAAGAGCGAAGAAGAGCATGCAAGCCATCTAAGTTTCACTTTGCAAAGGTTGCGAGAAAAGAAGTTGTACGCCAAGTTTAGCAAGTGTGATTTCTGGCTTAAGAGAGTAGTATTCCTTGGCCATGTGGTTTCAGCCGAAGGTATTCGTGTCGATCCTGAAAAAGTTCAAGCTGTGGCTGATTGGGAAAGACCGAAGTCGGTAACGGAAATAAGAAGTTTTCTTGGATTGGCGGGTTACTACAGAAGGTTTATTGAGAACTTTTCTCGGTTGGCTGCTCCTATGACTAAGTTGACCAGGAAAGAAGAAAAGTTTGTTTGGTCTTACGCCTGTGAAAAGAATTTCCAAGAGTTGAAAGATAGATTGACAAGTGCCCCGGTTTTGACTATACCTGATAGTTCCGGTGGTATGACAGTTTATACCGATGCATCAAAGATTGGATTGGGTTGCGTCTCGATGCAACATGGCAAGGTCGTAGCCTATGCTTCTCGGCAATTGAAAGATTATGAGCGGAATTACCCCACTCACGATCTAGAACTTGCCGTTGTTGTCTTTGCTTTGAAGATTTGGAGACATTACCTCTACGGTGAGAAGATTGCCATTTTCATGGATCATAAGAGTTTGAAATACTTCTTTACCCAAAAGGAGTTGAACATGAGACAAAGGAGATGGTTGGAACTAGTCTCTGATTATGATTGTGATATTCAGTATCACCCTGGGAAGGCAAACGTTGTTGCTGATGCTCTTAGTAGGATGAACCAGAAGAAGACTTTGGATTTGAATGCTTTGAGTTTACCATTGTGGTCTTCTATTGAGAGTTTTGATTTGGAAATTGTCCCTGAGAATTCTGATTTTATTCTTTCTGCCATGATGGCAAGATCTGGCCTTAGAGATAAAATTGTTGCTCTGCAGAGTTCTGACCAAGAACTTTTGATCAAAGTTGAGAAGATTTCTTCGAATCCTGAGTCGGACCTCGACTTTGGTATATCCATGGATGGTGCTTTATTGTTTAGAGGAAGACTGTGCGTGCCTGCAAACGAAGAAATTAAGAAGGAAATATTGAAGGAAGCACATCAGTGAGTCTTTACTATACACCCGGGAAGCACCAAGATGTACAAGGACTTGAAGGAACATTTTTGGTGGATTGGTTTGAAGGCTGATGTTGATGATTTTGTTGCCAAGTGTGAGACTTGCCAACGTGTGAAAGCCGTTCGACAACCCCCATCTGGATTACTTCAACCTCTTCCTATTCCTAGTTGGAAGTGGGAGGATATCTCTATGGACTTTGTGACTAGCTTGCCTCGGACAAGTAAAGGCAATGACACTGTGTGGGTGATTGTTGATAGGTTGACCAAATCAGCCCACTTCATTCCTATGAAGATCACTCATACTCTGGATAAGCTAGCAAGGCTTTACGTGGATAATGTGGTTCGCCTGCATGGTGTGCCATTGAGTATTGTTTCTGATCGTGATCCTAGGTTCACCTCAAGGTTTTTGAATAGTTTGCAGAAGGCCTTGGGAACCCAATTGAACTTGAGTACAACTCATCATCCACAGTCTGATGGACAATCTGAGCGGACAATTCAGACATTGGAAGACATGCTCAGATCTTGTGTGGTGGATATGGGTGGTAATTAGGATGAACACCTAGCTTTGGTTGAGTTTGCCTATAACAACAGTTATCAAGCAACAATAGGCATGACTCCATTCAAGGCTTTGTATGGCAGTACTTGTAGGACACCTTTGTACTGGACTGAGACAGGTGAAAGAAAAGTCTTAGGTCCTGAGATGATTGAAGCTATGAGTGCTATGGTAGATATGATAAGAGAAAGGATTAAGTCTCCCCAGTCAAGACAGAAATCTTATGCTGATAAGAGGAGAACCGATTTGGAATTTCAAGTTGGAGAGAAAGTTTTTCTGAAGGTTTCACCAATGAAGGGTGTGATGAGATTTAATGTTAAGGGAAAGCTTAGCCCTCGTTTCATTGAACCTTTCGAGATTTTGGAAAAGGTTGGACCTGTTGCGTATCGATTAGCATTACCTCCGCCTCTTGCTGGTGTTCACAATGTGTTTCATATTTCGATGCTCCGGAAATACATAGAGAATCTGGAACACATTTTGCAGCAAGCACCTGAAGGACTTAGTGCTGATTTGACCTACGATGAAGAGCCGGCCGAAATCTTGGATAAGAAGGACAAGCAGCTGCGGAATCGCACCATTCCTTTGGTGAAAATTCGGTGGAAGAACCATACCCCTGAAGAAGATTCTTGGGAGAAGGAAGAAGATATGAAGGAGAAGTTTCCTTACCTCTTTGGAAGCACAGGTACGCTTTCAATTTCGAGGACGAAATTTCTTTAAGGGGGGGAGAATGTAAAACCCAGCCCTAACCTTGACCCGGAAACCTTGTTATTTGTAGGTCCAGTGACCCGAAGTAAAGTAAGAAGTCAGCTTTGGGCCATCCCAGTGGAGGACTTGGTGTCTGGCTTTGAATCCATAAGAGTTGATGATGAGGTTCTATTTATGGAAACTGAATCTTGATGAAGATTGGATTAGTTGATGGACTTGGAGTGCTCTCTATCATGGTTTGAAGGCATTTCTACCTATTAGGTAAGTCACTTGATATGTGTGCAAAACCCCTTTAGGATTGGATTTGATCTGGGTCTTCAATTCCCTGTTTAGGAGTTGCTGAACTGATTGGTCGACTGATTGGTCGACTGGACCAGTCGACCAATCCACTCGACCAATTGGTGCTGTCTTTGGCAATTAGGTCTTGCTTGCTCTATTTAAGTCCAATCTCGAGTCTACTTCGTATTTTCTGCCTCCAAACTCTTTGGAACGAACCAAAGACCTCTGCAAGTCATCTCCCTTGCATCCTTGGTGTAGTATGCTTCTTCAGCTTGCGATTCCTCGTATTGGCCATCATAGTCATCTATACTTGTAGGATAATCTAACAAAAGATATTTGCTCAAAAGGAGTGAGTTCAAGAGAACTCAGCAAGGCAAGTTATTCCATAACAACATAAATAACATGATAATAGAAACATAGCATGATGCAATATGATATGAGACAGAAAATACATGCATGAGTCTAACTCTATGTATGCTGGTCTCTATAGGTAGACATGCTTTAAGTCATAGCACCATACTTCTTTAGGAAGGTCATTCACTCTACCTCAGCCATCCAAGCATCTTGGGCTCTGCCGGTGGTAGTTGGGTCTTGCATCCCTCTTGGACATTCCATGGCTGGGGTTTTGGTCACCTCTCTCTCACATCACCATTTGGCCTAAGTATTGGCGCATGTCAGGGTAAAGCCTAGCCAAATGCCAGTCATCTACTTGGTTACATCAACTCAAATCCAGACACATCCATTCCTCGCCCCGAGCTATCCTTTCCAGTATCATTCACATTAGAGTCAGCATAGTCCCAAACTACGAACTCATCAACCCTATTGATCATCCACAAATAATAGACGAGAAGCTTTCATGTCCCCTCACGGATTGGCTACTGGTCTTGAGTGCCCATGAGCCCAAGTCTACTAAATGCGACCCTACCAATGACTGGCCCCCACAATGTGATTCATGTCCTCTCACGGGTTGGTTACCGGTCTTGAGCGCCCATGAATCCCCATTGCTACCATGGGTCATTCGGTCTCAATACCCTTCCAAATTGGGTCTGATATAATAGGGATATCCTAGCCAAACACTGCTAGATAGCCCTAGGTATGACAACTAATAATCCAGGAAAGCGTCAAAGGGCACCATCGGAAATATCCCATACTATTCCCACTGATGTGAAATCCGGCCCAAACCTAGCCAGGGCACCCTAGTTTTTATGGGTGAAGAAAGACTTGTTTGATGTTAGACCTTGAAGTTGGACCTTGATTTCAGTGTTATTATCTTTGAAAGCCTTAGGAAATCATGTCTGACCTTTCCTTTAGTGTAGATCCATGTCCCGAAGTGATGGAAGCTGTCCTTGTGGGCCCTCTTTATGGAAGATATGGTGTTTGACCCGAAACCCATGGATTTTGACGATGATGCCCCTTACTTGAGTACATTGTGAGTGTTTATTGAAATTCCGCGCATCAATGAGGGTTGAATTAGTTGAAATACCTAATGAACTCCCGTGCTCAATCCGAAGGTATTTCTAAAAACTAGACTTCTTGATTGACTTGTAGGAGAAAACCCCACTCAATTTGACCCCGTATAGCCCTCCAAATCCCTGTCCGAAGTTGCTGAACTATTGCTGATTTTCTGCTGAACGATGTTTGGTCGATCCTGCTTGGTCGATCCCATCGACCAAGGCTATCCAGATTCGAGTTAATGATTCCTTTGGAATATTCCACACCCTATTTATACTAGCCTCATGTTTTGAACCCTATTCTAATCATTGCAACACCTGAGAACGTGGAGAAGGTTCCCCAAAACTACTCCTTGATATTGGTGAAGGTTATTCTACTATAATCATTGCCAATCACTTGATTCTTGTCTCCATTATCATCTACAAGGTAAGATTCTCTCTCTTGCTCTCTATCCTACTCATCCCTCTTCTTCTTCTTACTGTTGAGACCATGGCCAAGGTGCTACAACGTTGCAAACACCTTGTCATGTGTGTCCCCTCCCATTTACATTAGTTTCCCCTTCATTCTTGCTATGCCTCCCTCTCATTTTGATCCTTGCATATGCATTACCAAGATTCCTTGCTTAGCAACTTGATTTCTTGTCCTAAACTGAAGTGTGAAGTATGATTAGTCTAAGTAATGGCTTGCAAATGATTGTAATCTTGTTCCTAACCCATTCCCCAACTAATTCCCTAGCTTCCCTTTCAATTACATTGATTTCTCATTGATGTTATGATTCTTGTCTCTAAACTTAGTATTCCAATTTGGGGCTTTCAAATTA
Organism: Hakea prostrata; assembly: GCF_041222555.1. Taxonomy (NCBI): domain Eukaryota; kingdom Viridiplantae; phylum Streptophyta; class Magnoliopsida; order Proteales; family Proteaceae; genus Hakea; species Hakea prostrata. The sequence goes on along the minus strand of NC_142608.1, from coordinate 48,694,860 downwards.
AACCATTAGATGATGTTAATTACTTGCTTAGATGTGTTCTTATACTATTATTAATCATCCCTCCAAGTTTCGGATTGATCCGAGCCTCGAAAGACCAATTTCGAACCAAATCACCAAAATACACCTTGCGCCTGATCTCTGTTCCTTAGTCGATCCTGCTTGGTCGATCCCATCCACCAAGGAGCATCAACCAAGCATGTTGCTGAACTTTGTTTTTTGCCGTTTTGATCCGTTCGACCTCCGATTTTCCTGATTTCTTCTCTAATCTTTCATCTATGTTTGTCAAGGGTCTTTATACCATCTTTGGATCATTCTCTTGAGATTATTGGATTATCATCATCGCGAGTCGAAGTAAGGACGGTTATTACCATAATTACATGAATTATGTGAATTATGCCTCTATGTTGGAAACTTGGTAGATTCACATTAATTGTTGTATTTCTAACATCATATGACTGTTGTATATACTTCAAGACAGTAGTACCATGTAATATATCACTTTGTTTATCATGATTATGTATTCTTGTTAATTACATATGTGATTGATCATGTTATATTATATCTCGTTTCATATGATGAAATATCATTTATGTGTGATTTGATGGAATTGAGAATGTGATTGAATAGGTATGATTTGGGACATGACATTTCTGTCCTTGGACATCGGAGGGAATAGTATAGGATGTTCTCCGAAGATGCCCATCGATGCTTTCCCGAATCATTGGGTGACACATATAGGACTTGTCTAGTGGTGTTTCGCTAGGATATCCCTGTCATATCAGACCCGAATCAAAAGGGCATTGAAACTGAACGACCCGTGGTAGTAGTGTGGTTTGATGGGTGCTCAAGACCGATAACCAACCCGTGAAAGGACATAAATCACACTGCAGATACCCAAAAGGGGTCATTTATTGGTAGGGTTGCAAATAGCTAGACTTGGGTTCACAGGCACTCGAGACCGGTGAGTCATATCCGTGAGAGGACGTGAGAGCTTCCCGTCTACTATTTGTGGATGACCAATAGGGTTGGTGAGTCCGGTGAGTAATATCCGTGACTCTAGTGTGAAGGATACCGGAAAGGATCCCAGGATGAGAGGAATGGACGTATCTAGATCTGACATGATATGAATAAGTAGATCACTTGCATTGGGTTAGGCTTTACCTTGACATGCGCGAATACTTAGACCAAATGGTGATGTGAGAGAGCGGTGACTGAAACCCCAGCCATAGATTGTCCGAGAGGGATGCAGGACCCAATTCCCCCGGTCTCTGAGTGACTGAGACTTACCTAAAGAAGTATGGTGCTATGACTTAAAGCATGTCTACCATAGAGACCAGCATACATAGAGGTAGAATCATAATTGCATCATGTGTTTCATATCATATCGCATCATATTATGTTTTGTATCATGTAATTTATGTTATTATGGAATAGCCTGCCTTGCTGAGTTCTTTTGAACTCACTCCTTTTTGCAATATCTTTTGTTAGACTTTTCTGCAGGTACTACTATTGTTGACTATGATGGTCAACACTTTGAAGACCAAATTGGCGACTCATACAATACTAATTACGGTGACAACGTTGGTGAAGACTAGCAGTTCGAGATTGTTTCTTATCTGGAGCAGTTCGGTTTTGCACTTGTGTGCCAGGGATGGGATATCGTCCCATCCTCTTTTGATCTTTTAACTGATTCGTTGAGACCGTAGTTTAGTTTGCTCCCTTGTCACTTCGGGAACCAATTGTTATTTTTTTGTATTCGATCTACCTTCCTCTAATGTTGTAGAGGGAATTTCCACCTCAGTTCCGCATGTTGACTATTTATTCTATTGGTATCATTTCCGCACTCTGATGTTCTTTGTGATCCTTCTGAGATCCTTTCTTGACTTTTATTATTAAAGTAATTGAATACAAAGATTTGTTCTTGCTTTTGATTATATTATTGTGCTAAGTGGCTATGATCGTTCCAAAACTTGATCGGCGGGACCGTGAATCACTCCCTGGGTAATCCAGATAGGGTACCCCCTTGGTGGATTATAGGGTGGATGTGACAACTGATGTCCAAGGACAGAAATGTCAAAAGGGCATTCCCTAATCCCAAATCATACCTAATCAATCACAATCCCAATTCAGTCATATCGTGCACAACTGATATCACATCATATGAAAGAATACATAAAGACAAGATCGGTTGAATAAACAACATACATGAGTAAGTGTCCATACATGATCAAGTACATAAAGGAAATATAAAAGTAAGATCCTACTGTACTTAAAACATTCATATCATAATTAGAAACTACAATATCAATAGCAAATCTAGGTGTTTCCCAATTTAGAAACTAGGATTCACGCAATCTATGTTAATATGGTAACAACTGTCCTTACCTTAAATAGATTCGAAGATATTTTGGACGGACAAAATAATGGATCCAAAGTTAGCAAACAAACCATAGATAACCATCATACAATCATTAGGAAGCAATCCTAAAAGAATAAGCATCAAACGAATCAAAACGGACGAAGAAATCCCTTGCTGTCTTGTTGGGAAGAGTGGCAAGGTCGATTGGTCCAGTCGACCCAGTGAACAGTACACATCCAAAATCTGATTTTTTTTTTTTTTTTTTTTTAATCCGAAACCTATTCTACAAGATTCGGAACGCTACAAAACTTGGAGAGAATGTCTAACACAGTAATCTAAGACTAACTAGCATAGGTTAGACATCAAACAACGATAAAAACCAATACTTACTAATTTAGAATCATACTTTCTAATTTGGTAGAAAACATAGCTTTCAATGAAAACAAGCTATGAATTCAAGAGAAGAACTAGAGATGATTAGTGTGAAATACAACCCAAACCTAGCCAGGACACCCTATTTGTTTTAGGTTAAAGAAAGGCTTGTTTAATGTTAGACCTTGAAGTTGGACCTTGATTTCAATGTTGCTATATTTGAAAGCCTTAGGAGGTCATGTCCGACCTTTTCCTTCGGGTAGATCCAATGTCCCGAAGTGAAGGAAGAAGTCCTTGTGGGCCCTCTTTATGGAAGACATGGTGTTTGACCCGAAACCCATGGATTTTGAGGAAAGTGTTCCATACTTGGAAGCATTATCAGTGACTGTTAAGAAACTGCGCATTGAAGATGGTTCAATTATTTGAAGTACCTAATGAACTCCCATGGACGATCCGAAGGTATTTCTTGAAACTAGACTTTTTGATTGACTTGTAGGAGAAAACCCCACTCAATTTGACCCTGTATAGCCCTCTGAATCCCTGTCCGAAATTGCTGAACTATACCTGGCCAATCCTGCGTGGTCGATCCCATCAACCAAGGAGCATCGACCAAGGCTGCCCAGCTAAGAGTTAATGATTCTTTTGGAATATTCCACCCTATATTTAGCCTAGCCTCGTGTTTGGAACCCTATTCTAATCATTGCAACAGCTGAGAACATGTAGAAGGTTCCCAAAGCTCCTCCTTGGTATTGGTGAAGGTTATTCTACTCTAATCATTGCCAATAACTTGATTTTTGTCTCCATTATCGTCTATAAGGTAAGATTCTCTCTCTTGCTCTCTATCCTATTCATCCCTCTTCTTCTTCTTACTGTTGAGACCATGGCCAAGGTGCTGCAACCTTGCAAACACCTTGTCATGTGTGTCCCCTCCCATTTACATTAGTTTCCCCTTCATTCTTGCTATGCCTCACTCTCATTTTGATCCTTGCATATGCATTACCAAGATTCCTTGCTTAGCAACTTGATTTCTTGTCCTAAACTGAAGTGTGAAGCATGATTAGTCTAAGTAATGACTTGCACATGATTGTAATCTTGTTCCTGACCCATTCCCCAACTAATTCCCTAGCTTCCCTTTCAATTACATTTGATTTCTCATTGATGCTATGATTCTTGTCTCTAGAACTTAGTATTCCAATTTGGGGATTTCTAATTAAACCATTAGATGATGTTAATTACTTGCTTAGATGTGTTCTTATATTGTTATTAATCATCCCTCCAAGTTTCGAATTGATCCGAGCCCCGGAAGATCGATTTCGGACCAAAAATCCCAAAATCCACTATTCTGCCTGCACTGAATTCTGTTTGGTCGATCCTGGTTGGTCGATCCCATGAACCAAGGAGCATCGACCAAGCATGCTGCTGAACTTTGTTTTTCGCCATTTTGACCCGTTTGACCTCCGATTTTCCCGATCTCTTCTCTAATCTTTCATGTATGTTTGTCTAGGGTCTTAATACCATTATTAGATCATTCTTTTGTGACCTTTGGATCATCATTATCACGGCTTAAGGTAAGGACAGATATCGTCATATAACATAGACTGTATGACTTTTACACTGTTGTTGGCAATTTAGTAGACTTAGCTTATTAGTTGATTCTAGACATCATATGACTATTGTAGTTACCTTATGACATTAGCACCATGCTTAATTACTTTGTTTATCATGTCTATTTATTCTTGTCATGTACTTATACACTTGATCATGAGATGTTATAACATATCTTTTCTTATGATGATGTATCGTTGATATGTGATATGATGGAAATAAGCATGTGATTGCCTAGGTATAATTTGGGATTGGGGAGTGTCCTACTGACACTTCTGTCCTTGGACATCGGAGGGAATAGTATGGGATGTTCTCCGAAGATGCCCAACGACACTTTCCTTGATTATGGATGACATACATAGGATTGTCTAGTGGGTGGCTAGGATGTCCTTGTCGTGTCAGACTCGAATCGGGAGGGTATTAAGACCGAACGACCCGTGGTAGCAGTGGGGATTTGTGGGCACTCAAGACTGGTGAAATGATCCGTGAGAGGTCATGAGTCACATTGTGGGAGCCATTTATTGGTAGGGTTGCAAATGGCTAGACTGGGGCTCATGGGCACTCAAGACCTGTGAAATGATCCGTGAGGGGACGTGAGAACTTCCCGTCTACTATTTGTGGATGACCAATAGGGTTGATGAGTTCGGTGAGTAATATCTGTGACTCTAGTGTGAAGGATACCGGAAAGGATCCCAAGATATCTTAAATGGTTGAGGAGGAATGGAAGTATCCGGATCTAAGTTGACATGACTGAGTAGATGACTTGCATTGGGCTAGGCTTTACCGTGACATGCGCCAATACTTATACCAAATGGTGATGTGAGAGAGTGGTGACCAAATCTTCAACCAAGGAATGTACTAGGGGGATGCAAGACCCATTACCAACCAGCTGCCCAAGATATCTTAAATGGTTGAGGGAACCCAAGATATCTTAAACGGTTGAGGGTGTGAGCGGACCTACCCAAAGAATTATGGTGCTATGACTTAAAGCATGTCTACCTTAGAGACTAGCATTCATAGAGTTAGAATCATACTTGCATCATGTATTTCATATCATATTGCATCATGTTATGGCTTGTATCATATGGCTTATGTTTTATGGAATAACTGCCTTGTTGAGTTCTATTGAACTCACTCCTTTTGCAATACATTCTATTAGACTTTTCTGCAGGTACTACTACTGTTGACTATAATGGCCAAACACTCTAAAGATCAAGTTGGTGACTCACACAATACTGGTTACGGCGACTAAGTTGATGAAGACTATCAGGACGAGATTGGTACTTATCTGGAGCAGTTCGGCTTTTACACTTGTGTGATAGAGATGGGATATCGTCCTATTCTCTTTTGACTTTTTATTTGATTCATTGAGATCGTAGTTTAGTTGTTCTTTCTTTCTTTCTTTTTTTGGGGGGAACTGGGTGTAACCTTTACTTTTACTTGATCTACCTTCCGCTGTTATTGTAGAATGGGTTTTCCCTTTTATTTCGAACTTTGAATATTTATTCTATTGGTATCATTTTCCGCACTATGATGTTCTTTGTGATCCTTCTGAGATCCTTTCTTGACTTTTATTATTAAATTACTTGAAAACTATGATTTGTTCTTGCTTTTGATTAAGTTATTGTGTCACATCCTCCCAACCGGTACCCTATCTGGCATACCCAAGAGTGTGATCCACAGCCCGAAGATCAGGTATCGAGTAATCAACCTCCCACATAAACAATAACATAATCATGAACAATAATAATAAAAGTGCGGAAGATAAACCATAGATCGAAATAAGGAAAGAATGAATCATATATAAATCAGAGTACTAGATATAGTCAGTGTCTAAGACAGATAAGTAAAGTGAGGCAAAATCCCACTCTACAACCAGCGGAAAAGTAGTTCTAAAAGAGAATAAGCAAGACAGAATCTAATCCCAGTAGTAGGTACAATGGGTAACTAAATTGTTCTCAACTTTATAGACAACATCCCTATAAGTATAAATCTCATAAACAGCACAAGGGCGCTTCCACTCAATGGTCGGACTAAGCATCGTACGGAGCATAACCACTCGAGGGATCTTTAGTGTAATTGTTGTAACCGCAATCACCTTCCTGGAGATATGCCTCTTCTCCTTGCGCTTCTTCATAGGGGCCGTCATAATATTCAGTACCTGTAGAATAGTCTAACAAACATTGTACAATAAAGAATGAGTTTCAAAGAAACTCAGTAAGGCAGTTAAATCCATAATAACATAAATGGCAGGATTTCAGAACAAACATAAATGCAATATGGTATGAGACAAACAATGAATGAATGAATCTAACTCTATGTATGCTGGTCTCTATTGGCAGACATGCTTTAAGTCATAGCACCGTACTTCTTTAGGAAGGTCTCAATCACTCATCATCAGTTGGTAATGGGTCCGGCATCCCTAGGGACATTCCATGGCTGGGGGTATAGGTCACCACTCTCTCACATCACCATTGGTCTAAGTACCGGCGCATGTTAGGGTAAAGCCTAGCCAAATGCAAGTCTTCTACTTAGTTACATCAAGTCAGATCCAGATACGTCCATTCCTCGTCCCTGACAATCCTTTCCGGTATCCTTCACACTAGAGTCCTCATAGTCCCTGACTACGGACTCATCAACCCTATTGGTCATCCACATATGGTAAACGGGAAGCTCTCACGTCCTCTCACGGGTTGGTTACCGGTCTTAAGCGCCCATGAGCCCAAGTCTATCCATATGCAACCCTACCGATAAATGGCCCCCAAAATGTGATTCCTGTCCTCTCACGGGTTGGTTACCGGTCTTGAGCGCCCATGAATCCCCATTGCTACCACGGGTCGTTCGGTCTCAATACCCCTCCGATTAGGGTCTGACATAACGGGACATCCTAGCCAAACACTACTAGACAATCCTAGATATGTCATCCAACAGTTTAGGAAGGTGTCCAGAGGGCATCTCCGGAAACATCCCATAATATTCCCGTAGTAGTCCAAGGACAGAAGTGTCAAAAGGACACCTCTCCTTTCCAAACCATACTTAAGCATACACATGCATCAATTCATATCATCACATATATGGTAACTTCATATATGGAAAGAAATCAATAATTACAATCAACTTGTATATAATTGGTAAGTAAATCATACATGAATCAATTAATCATAAACAAGTAATGCTACTGTAATCAAGGTTATGCAACAGTAGTATATCATTGTAAGAATCTAATTAAGGAAACAAATCAATGATATTCAAATATAGAAACTAAATTCATGCTATCTATGTAATTAAGGAAATAACCATCCTTACCTTTTATAACTCACAAAGGAATCCTAAGAAATCAAGTAAGATCTTGACAAACTTGAGAAGAAGGTCCTAAACAAGTGCATACAACATATTAGGAAAGATCCCTAACAAAAAAGATACCAAAACATCCAACACAAACCAATTCTGGAGTTGCTGTACTCATTGGTCGAGTGGATTGGTCGACTGGTCCAGTCGACCAATCAGTCGACCAATGCAGACAGTAGCCTAAAAAAACAGAGTTTTAAGATATAAAATCCGAATTTGGTGGTTCAAAAGGGTACTAATCAAGGGGTAAACTACATTAGTAGTGTCCTAACATATAGGGGGTCTCAAAACACTAATCAAATCAAGTCATCAAGATCCAAATTAGGAAACAAAAAGTTACCATAATTAGATCAATCATGGATCTTGAAGAATTCAAGATAGAAATCAAAGACAAGAACAATAGGAGAATGGATCATTGCTTCAGGTAAAGGTATCATGAAAAGCATACTTAGATCTTCAAGAAAATAGACCTAAGAGCATAAATCTAAATAAGGAAACAAAACCTACCATATATGTAACTATCATGATTCATGAAGAAAACATGGTATGGTAGAAGAGAAACAACTAGAGATTGATAGATCATGGATCATGAAAAGAAAACACAGCAATTGACTACTAACATGATCAATAAAGAAGATCCAAGGAGATCAGAATTCAAATCAAAAGTTAACCAAAGACTAGATCATGGTTTGATCATGATTCCTTCAAAAGCTTGCAATGATCATGGTTAAGATCATTGTTTTAGCCATTAATCCTTAGGAAGATCATGAGAGACAAGTCCAGAGATGTTTGCAACAGAGAATGCAGCATCTCCTCTACTGTCTCAACTCAAAAAGGAAAGAAAAACAGAGATGGAGGAGAAGAAGAGAGTGTAGACATACCTTTGATGCAAAAGGAAGAGTTTTGACGAAGATCCGTCAAGAAAATCACCAAGGATGCAAGGGAGATGACTTGCAAAGGTCTTTGGTTCGTTCCAAAGAGTTTGGAGGCAGCAAATACTAAGTAGACTCGAGATTGGACTTAAATAGAGCAAGCAAGACCTAATTGCCAAAGACAGCACCCATTGATCGAGTGGATTGGTCGACTGGTCCAGTCGACCAATCAGTCGACCAATGCAGATAGCAATTCCAAAATAGGGAATTGAAGGCCCAGATCAAATCCAATCCTAAAGGGGTTTTGCACAGATATCAAGTGACTTACCTAATAGGTAGAAATGCCTTCAAACCATGATAGAGAGCACTCCAAGTCCATCAACTAATCTGATCTTCATCAAGATTCAGTTTCCATAAATAGAACTTCATCATCAACTCTCATGGATTCAAAGCCAGACAACAAGTCCTCCACTGGGATGGCCCAAAGCTGACTTCTTACTTTACTTCGGGTCACTAGACCTACAAATAACAAGGTTTCCGGGTCAAGGTTAGGGCTGGGTTTTACATATTGTGCTAAGTGGATATGATCGCTCCTAAACTTGATCTTTTGGGCTGTGGATCACTCCCCCGAGTAATCCAGATAGGGTACCCCCTGGGTGGATTTTAGGGTGGATCTGAGAATGAGATCTCATTCTAATAGATTATCACAGTAAATCAAGGGTATGAATAACATAAAGATGCATCTATAATGCTAGAGAAATCATAATAAAAGTATGATCATAGTTTCATGAAGAACATCATAAGAATCATGGAATCATGGTTAGGATTGAATATAAAGATCATAGCATGTAAGAATGAATGGAGATTGTAGAAGAGATGATTGCAAGGATGCAACATCTTCTTCATAATCTTAGTATAGAGAATGAATCATAGTAAGAGTAGATCAATACTATACAAGAGTGATTACTAACCTTTGATTGAAGAATAAGAGAGGAAACTTGAAAGTTGCAAGAGTTGATCTTCTTCCACACTAATGGAGGCTTGGAGAGGAGTTCCCTTCATTCTCTAGGTGTTTTGGAGGCAAGGGAAACTAAAAATACGAAGTCCTTTATAAATATAGCAACATAGACCTAAATAGAAGATCTTGCACAAATTCTGTCTTCTTGGGTCGATTGGCCCAGTTGACCCAAGCTGACAGCAAAGCCTGAATCAGGGAATTGAAGGCCTATCTCTTATCGGAATCAAATGAGCTTCTCACAACATGAACTATAATTCACCTAGCATGGAGGAATGCCTTCAAATCATGTCCAACCAAGCTCTAAGGTCATCAACCAATCTTCTCTTCATCAAGGTGTAGTCTCTTTTTCAAATCCAACAAGGTCTTCAAGTATGGGGCATCATCGTCAATCTTCATGGGTTCGGAGTTGAACACCATGTCTTCTACTGATATGGCCCATAGTTGACTTTCACTTCTACTTCAGGTCTTTGGACATACAAACAATAGAGTTCCGGGTTAAGATTAGGGTCGGGTTTCACAGTAGTGGTGCCTAAAGTGCCTTGTGTTGGATGGACGCCACATGGACTTCATCAATTCTCAGGCGCACAAAAAATACTTGGATCAGATGAAGGAAAAATCGATTTATTTCACTCAAATTAGTATAATCGGTCACACGCTCTTTTATGCGATTGATATTTAATGAAATGCATGTGGCATCCATTGAATGTTGAGTACCATAGGCACCACCACTTCAGATGCACCAGCCTTGTGAGACCCTCCTTCCTCCCTCCAAAAATCATATATTCAAGGGTTGGGATGTCACCTTGTCAAGTATTAAAAATTACAAGGTTGAGCCCCACCTAAATTTATAGCGGGGCGAGTAAGGTTGTGTAACATGACAGAGTTGGACTCCACCTAAATTTATAGTGGGGGAGGTAGGGGTTAGTGTAACACTACCCTTGATCCAATTTCTAATAACCCAAAGCCCACCTAAGCGTCGAGCATGAAAACCTTAAAGAAACTGACTATTTCCTCCTTTGAGGCAAACATATCCATGCATCTCATTTTCTAAAACATAAAATGAGAAAGAATTTTATCATTGAAATTTGTGTACACCTAAGTTCCTCCATGTGTCTTTATTCGCCTTCCTACAATAGACACCATTGCTTAAAAAGAGTTGCTCAAGACTGGAATACATGATTGAAGAGTAAGGTCTTTGGCGATTGGTGATGGAGGGTTTGAGGTGAATATAATAATTAAATAAACAAAAGGAGTTGCCAACAACAATTTGCTCATATATAGGTTCTGGCTGGGTCAATCCAACAGTTCCACAAATTCCGAAAAAAAAATCACCATTATAGCCCAAATCGGCCTGAACCAAACCTTAATGGGCAATGTTTGGGCTGAGGGTGAAAAAGCCCACACCAACCTAAACCCAAACCGCAACCCATTATAACCCGTTTTCCAACCCGTTATATAGTTTACCATTAAATATTATTCGAATCATTATATTAACACTAGGTAATTGTATAGACTATTAGAAAAGTTGAGCATGAATTCAAAGATCAAATAGTCATTTTACAACTTGTAAGAGACAACTAGAAGGATTAAGTATGAATGTCCAATTGAATGTACAAAGAAATCACTGAATAAAAGAAATATGTGATTAAATAAAACCTAAAATAGAAACTAAAATATTAGGAAATATCAAATGTAATTCAAAGTTGGAAATTGAGTCACCTCATATATGCTGACCATTATACATGTTACCAAATTTCCTATCAATTAGCATCTTATATGTTAATTTGTTTGTAAAACTTTCATCATTTTGATTGTGAAAATTTTAAATAGAACATGAGAGTTTTAAAAAGGAAAAAACCTTGGGTCATAGTCTGAGTTGACAAGTCCAGACCCATAGGTGGTAGCATTATTTTCATTTATAGATGGCTAATCAAGAATCCAAAAGCATGAAAAGGCAAATGATCCTGAACAAGATCACATTTCCAACTAGAAATTTGAAACCTTAATAGAAATCTAAGAACAAAAATGTTCAAAATAGAAACTGAACCGATGACTATGCTATTCCTTCTGATTTCTCTGTCCTTGTAAAATAAATGAATCACTAATTCTAGCTCCGAAGAAGAAATTGCTAACCTTTCTTTTTGTTCTTCAGGGAAACAGTCCTATCAAACAAATATCCTTTCTAGAAAGAATAACAGAGCATCCGGGAAAATGGGGAAGAAGAAAAGTGAATGGAATTAAGGAAGTCTAAATAAAGAGTTGAGCAAAGATCGCCATCAACAGAGAGCTTCAAACAGGAAAACTCAGCTCTGTTGTTAGCTTCAGCAAGTTTCAGTTTCAGTTTCACTCAATTTTTTATTTGATTATAGTCTTATTATCACTCTATCCTAATTTTATTTTATTTTTTGGTAGAAAACTTGATTAAGTAAACTGAGACTCATAAGCAGGCTGAGAAACAAACTCCTTCAACCATGCAGTGGAAAGATGCCAATCCAATGATGCCTCAATTGTCAGGGCCTCCTGTGCCAAGGAATGAGCCACAGCATTGGCTTCTCTTGGAATAAAATCAAAAACACAAGACAATGGAGCAGTAGACAATTGTCTAATGTCATCGATAACATTCTTCAGCAGTTCAGCTGGATTGGCACTGGGAGAAATGGATTAAGCAGTAACCACACCACCGAAAGACAATCAGATTCAAGTATAACATGAAGCCAACATTCTTCGATTGCTGACCAAAGACCTTGCTTTATACCCACTGCCTCCCCAACTTCAGCTGCACCGAAAAAGACAGCTATCGACTTCGCCAATAGGGGATCACCCTTCCAATCACTGCTAGCACTCCAATACCACTAGCAGTTTTGTTAACTCTTAAAGCAGCATCAGAATTTATCTTAATAACTCCTCTTGGTGGTCTTCCATAGGGAACAAAGAAAGTTGAATTCTTTGGATTGTCAGGCTGATATCATTTGTGAATAATGTGTTTAACCTTCCTCTGTTCAAAGCACCTTCCTCGATAATCAGTTCACCCACTGTAGAGACTACCCTAGAGTGATTGGGAGGCTCTGGGAGCTGCCAGTTATCTAGCTCAAGAACCCATTTGTCCTTCCATATATGAATCTTGTCACCTCTTCCAACCTTCCAAGCAAGCCCCTGTTTTAACACCTCACGCCCAAGAAGTATACTCCTCCATCCCCAGGAAGGAGAGCTACCTTTCTTTGCATCTAAAAAGCAACAATTTGGATAGTATATATTCTTCATTACATTAGCCTTAGGTTCTACCAGTAATTTCCAAGCCAACTTTGCCAACATAGCTTTGTTGTGTAAGGAGCTGTCTCTAAAACCCAATCCCCCTGTTTCTTTGGATGTGCACAAACCTTCCCGTGAAATCCAATGAACTTTTCCAAGCCCATCTTGAGAGCCCCAGTAGAAATCTGCAGCCATCTGTGAATTTTTGCGATGGAAAGATTCCGAAGTTTGAAATGTCTAGAAAAGGCAGAGCTCTTTAATAATGTCACCTTACCTGCTGGAGATAACAGTCTTTGAGACCATCCTTGTAGTCTTTTATGCATTCTATCGTTGATCTCATGGAAGAGTTGCATTTTAGAAGCACCGATTGTGGATGGAAGACCAAGATACTTAGTGGGGCCATCACCATATTGGATTTTGAAGATATGATATATCCAACGCTTGAATTTAGGATGAGTATTGCCACTAAAACAGAGGTTCGACTTCAAACAATTTACCAGCTGTCCACTTGCTCTACAATATGTGTCTATTATGTCCTTAATTTGATGCAAAACCTTCAGCTACAGTTCTGAAAAAACTAGGCAATCATCAGCGAACAACATATGAGAGAGCCGCATTCCTCTATTTTTAATCTATATCCCTTGTATCCTTCCTTGTTCTTCACTTCTACACATCAATGCAGAGAAGCCTTGTGTACAGAGCACAAAAATTGATGGAGACAAAGGGTCTCCTTGTCGCAGCCCATCGAGAAGGCTTGATATCACATCTAATGGCCCCGTTGATGAGTAAGGAATACTCCACTGAAGTGATACAAGTCATAATCAATCTAACAAAAGCTGCAGGAAAGCCAAGATGAGATAGAACCTGATTAATGTAGTCCCATTCCATCCTATCATATGCACGTCGCATATCCATTTTCATGATCACCAGCTTCTTGTTTCCTTTTTTCTTTTTTTTTTTTTTTTTTTACATTGTTGAAGAGCTCATGTGCAATTACGTTATCAAAAATAGCACGGCCTTCTACAAAAGCAGATTGCTCTGGATCAATTATGTCGGGCAGAAACTATTTCAATCGTTCAACTATAATTCTTTGTTGCCACCTTCATGTAGGTATTGACTAAGCTGATAGGTCGAAATTGATCAACTTCCTCAAGGCATGGTCTTTTCGGGATTAGGCTAATTAGAGTTTCATTGGCCTGAGATGGGAGAATACCTGTTGCAAAGAAATATGTTAGAAAAAGCATTAACTCTAGTTTGATGAGATCCCAATATTTCTGTAGAAATAAAGGTGGGAATCCATCCATGCTTGGGGCTTTGAGAGGGTGCATCTGGAATAAACCCCTTTCACTTCTTCTTTCGATGGTGGATTGCATAAATAGTTACTTTCCTGAGCAGCTACACTCGGTTTCAGCACTTCCAAAATCTCCTTTATAGCTTCTGAGTCACAACCTTCTGTTGAGAATAGCTTTTGTAGTATGCCTAGAATTCTTTGTAAATAGAAGTTTCTAATTCGGTCCATAAACCCTCAATGATTTTCAACTTCATAATTCCGTTGTATTGCCTTCTCTGAGTGGTGATAGCATGAAAATACCCGGTGTTGTATTCTCCTACTGAAAGCCAGTCGATTCTTGACTTTTGGGCCCAAAAATCCTCCTGCTATAATAATAAATCCTCCATTCTGCTTAAGAGGTAACTCTCCTGTGCATGATCAACCTTATCAATGGGCTTATTTTGTAGTTCTTCCAACTGTTGCATTGTAAATTGAATATTTGTTTGCAGTTTTCCGAAAACTTTTTGGTTCCACACTGAAAAGGCCTTCCTACAGTTGTTTAATTTCTCACCCACTACATCTTCAGGTTCTCCTAACAGTTGTTTTTTCCAAGCAGAGTCAACTACAAGATTAAAATCCGCATGTCTCAGCCACATCACCTGAAACCTTAAAGGTCTGGGTCCACGCTGTGGTTTCCCATATGTATTTATAACTAAAGGACTATGATCGGATCCCACTACAGCCTTGGTGAACACAAGAGCCTCAGGGAATGTGTTACCCCAAGCTACATTAGCTAAGGCTTTGTCGAGTCTGATACGAATACCATCCTTTCCCCTGCACTTGTTACTCCAAGTGTAGGTAGGTCCCTGCGAATGTAAGTCCATGATTTCACATGTGTCCAACATATTCCTAAAGTTTGAGATGTCTCCACTTCCTTTACATGTCCCTCCGGATTTTTCTTGCCAACAAAGAAAAGAGTTGAAATCACCTGCCATAAGCCACCATTGATCTCTAATCTCCCCAAATCTGCCAATTTCCTTCCATAGTTCTCTCCTTTCAGATCACACCAAATTACCATACACCCCCATGAAGTAAAAACCAACCGAATTTTGGGGTTGAATGAAAGTGTCAATGAAATTTTGGTTACTTCTCTGGATATCAACTTCAAAACCTTTATTCCAAAATAGACACAGTCCGCCAGCTAAACCGATAGGATCCACTACCAACATCCCCTCCATTTCTAATTTCCTCCTCAGAGAATCCAAATTCTTCTTATGAGCTTTGGTTTCCATTAAAAATATGATATCTACCTCACTTGTCCTCGAGAGATTGCAGAGGTTACAAACTGTGAGAGGTCCCCTAATGCCTCTACAGTTCCATGTCAGTATCTTCATTGACTCCCGTTTAGATGACTACTTGCATCCTCCACGGGGGTTAGAGATAAAAAATGTTCACCTGCACTAATCAGATTGCCTCTAAACTTCTCCACATTTTTCAATTTTTTTGCCTTAACTTTCACCTTGAGACTTTGCACTGTCTTCTGCTTAAGCTGCTTGGTCTCCTCCTGTGGGGCTATAGGGTTCAGCTCCTCTGGGTGGGGGTTGTTGCTACTTGGGTTAGTATTGCAGTGGGTATATGTGGTTTCATAGTGTGTGATAGAGTGGGGAAGGTCGAATTGTGAAATAGATGGACTCAAGGGTGAGGGAAGACAAGGTAATGGGTGCAGGTCAGGGGAGAACGTCTCAGTGTAATTTGGCTTGAAGGGAGTTGGTGTGTGTAGTTGGGAGTGAGACAGGGAAAGAACAGTTGTTACCAATTGTGTGGCATGAGACTCACGGGTGGAAGGGTATTGTGGTTCCACTCTCTTGCTCTGAGATAAGGGAGCGATGGCTAGGATAGGATTTGCCATTCCTCCCGTAGACAAAGGTGTGCCAAGAAGGTTATTGTGAAAAGAAATGTCCACCTGGGTGGTGGGGTCCTCAATAGTGGGCAAGAGAGATGAGGTCCCATGATTTAGAGAGAAAGTGGACAGATGGGGGATTATGGATAATAGCAAGCTCAATAGGTCATGTTGGGAGGCTAAGTGTAGTTGGTTGGGTATGGGTAACGAAGAGTTCAGTAGATGGGTGAGTAGGGCCTAGTTTAGGTTTGGGATTTGGATTTCAGAAGAGGTGGTACCTTGTGGCTTGGCAAGTAGGAATCACGCAAAGCAGTCTATTGTGTGGATGGTGTCTGAGTTCTATTAGAGAGATCATCGTAGCTTGTACGCGTGCCTTGTCTTATTCGGCGCATAGTATTCTCCAATGGAATGACAGTGAGGTCATTCTGGTACATCTGACAACCTAGCAATTCACCTTTGTCGTGCTCATTACCGGTGAGAGGTCTCGACAAAGTAGTTCGGCAATCCAGCGGCATGCTTTGGCTTCGAGACTCATCGGTGCTTGCAGGGAAGAAAATTTTTTCTGCATGCTCAATCAATCTTCCTTCGGGAGAAATGCCTCTCAGATCAGCTGAGTACTTCCTATCCAGGAGAAGCTAACTGGTGCCCAATCATACCCTTGAGCTGTTCGCCGATCATACATAGCAGTACACCGCGATTCAACATGGCCTAAGAGACTGCATACATAGCAGAAAAGTGGGATATGTTCGTATTTCACACAAATTTGTAAGCTCCTACCTCCAACATTTACTGTAATCTGCATTTTCAGAGGCTTGGTAGTGTTGATTCAAACTCTGCACCTACAATAAGAAATTTGTTTTCCAAACTACATCCCCTTAATAAACATACCTCTGAGTGGAGTTCCGATTTTCTTGAGCATTTGAAAAACATTTTCCGATGTGGCATATTCATCAAGTAAGTTGTGTAGCTGAATCCACACTTCAATCTCAATAAATACCCATTTTTCATCTTCTCCCCATCATTCAAGTAGTATTAAGGTGCCTGACACTGCCCACAGTCCTTCCCACAACACATTTTGTAAATCCGCTGGGTGCTTGAACCGAAATAGAAACAGTTCCTCTTCCTTGGAAATCACTTCTAACAGGAACTTGGTGTTCCAAGCTTTAGATAGGGCATCAAATACCGCTTGTCGCCGGAATGGTTTATCGGGCATCACCTTACCTACCAGTGTATTTTCAGTAGAATATCTTGAATCTTCCGTTGGTTTTGTTGTTAACTGGATTTCATCCTCATCTTCTGATTCTCCAATCCGATCAGGAGATGCAAGATTTGGTTGTCTGGCTGGTTGAGGTGCATTAGGGTTCCGGTGATGTGGAGGTGGAAAGTGGGCTTGCTCTGGCTTGGTGAGTCTCTACGGTGCTCTCAAATGTCCTTGCCCTCTACCGCCCCTGGAGGAACTACCTCCTCGTAGCTTGGGATGAACCATTGGATGAATATTCTAAACAACGTTGAAGAAATCACTCATAAGGAGGTAAAGCGGCGACACTCACAAGGAGGAAAAATGAATCAACTTTGATTACGGAAAAACTTATTATTATTATCACTCTATCCTTGCGTATTAACTTTTTCTATCTGATGTGTCCAAATGCAAGGGTGAACTCTTCTGATGTGGAAAGTGGCACCTAGACCTGGCACGTGATCCAAACGTTTAGCCAGTTGATCCAATTAGGTTCAAACACGTCGGCCAAGAAGTCTGAAAGATAGCTTCGAATTTGACGAAAATGAGGTTGTCCCGTGCCGAGTTTGGTCGATTGAATTGAGGGCTAGAAGAATATCCCAATCGTAGGGATGAGATTGTAGTCACCTTAGTCAATTATTCTTTTGTTGAACACTTGAGACGTTTTTACATACCAATATCCGGCTCATTTTTATATCCCTTTTCCACTCAATCCAGAAACAAGATCGGACGTTATTCCGGTTCATCTCCATTTTCGTGAAACTATTCCTCAAGCAAGGCAGCCGATAAGTCATCGAAGGGTTTGTGTGAATAATGGAATGGTAAGCATTACTCATTTGAAAGTGTCCCACGGTGATCTAATATCTTTTCAAGAAAATGACGCGAGAACCCGCGGTGAAGAAATAAGGAGATCTTTCTATATCAACATACCAGTTGATAAAATCATAGGCAAATTCCTGCCGGTAAGAATGTGGAGAAGAACCAAAACAGAATGGTTCCGCCTACTCAAAACGTTGAGGGGGTGCCCTAACAAGGAAATGGATGGTCTATTTCTTTA
Organism: Hakea prostrata; assembly: GCF_041222555.1. NCBI lineage: Eukaryota > Viridiplantae > Streptophyta > Magnoliopsida > Proteales > Proteaceae > Hakea > Hakea prostrata. The sequence goes on along the minus strand of NC_142608.1, from coordinate 48,676,573 downwards.
TAGATGTGTGCCATGTGTCCCAACATCACATCAAATGGTTAAAATCCATTAATATCACATCAAAGAGTCGATTGATGTGATTGATAAAGGGATTTCAACTATATGATGTGGTGTTGGGACACATGGCACACATCTACAAAGAAATGGATAGTCCATTGCTAACAAATAAATTGACCAGATAAATTTCCACGTCGATGTGTCCCACTCAAATTTGTGGTGAAAGAAAGCATCTAGGAAATACTGAAGGTGAGGTGAGCCGGATTGATGTGGATCATCTCCTTGGGGAGCACCCCAACGGTCTTTCAACCACAAATTAGATAGAGCCCATAAGTAAAAAATAATAAAACATTAAAAAAAAATCCCATCACCCTAACCCTGTGGACTCCCCTGTAATTTGTGGTCATGATTATCGCTATTTTACGACTATGAATCACTTCTTCATCAAGGGAGCACTCATAGTGTTTTTTCACTACATACTTTGTGTGAAGTCCATATAAAATTAATTGGGAGTCCATCTCTAAATTATTTTATCAATTTCAAAAATATACCCACACAAAAAAATCTGGTGGAAAAGCATTACATTTTCTCAGAGAGGTGATTCACACTCCGATTTTACTAAACATGTAAAGCATCATTATTCCTAAACCCAAGGGATGACTCAAGCAGGAAATCAATGTCCGAATCCCCTAGAGACAATGGGCTTAATCCCTTCCATTATGTAATGCCTCCAACCCCAATATATAAAACTGCTTGTTAGGAGAAAAAGTAACTAAATATAGCAGAGTTGATTCATGTTTGCCCCCTAATTGCCTGAGTTGATTCCTGTCTCTTATAAAAAATTCTATTCAGCGAAATGGATTACACTCCAACCACAAGGGTCGTACAATCTTATCAATAATTTTCAATGTTTCATTTGAGGCATGTAAAACTAGAAATTTGACATGTGAAGAGGACTCCAGAACCATATCTACTCACTCAATCTCTTCCACCCATGTGGATGAGCATGGCACAACTAGATTTATCTACCACGCTGGGTCCCACTTACAATCTTTGATGCAGATAATAAATAAAATGCAAGCTATTGAAAATTTGCTCCACTCCTTTAACAATGTAATCCCACAATTCAACAAATAAATAGACCTTCAATTTGGTTCTCAAGTTTTTTTTTCCATCCTTGTCTGGGGTTTATGCTCTAAGCTTGAGAGCACACAAACTAAGAACACTTACAGTTGACCCATGGACTCATTTGTAAAATAGGTGAATACATAAAACAAGGTAAGTTCACTTAAGAACAGGGTTGGTGAAAGCAAGAATAATAAATGTCTCATCAGTTCTTGGCTTTGACAGAGTTATTGTCTTTGATCCGGGCTCGGTTATCCAGCTTAACAAAACGCTTGAGCTCTTCATATGGAAGAGTTTCCACATTCTTCCTCCTAAGTTCACTCAATGCTGGCTTTTTATCTAACAGGTGCCACAACCAATCAGGGTATTCAGAATCTGCCATGATCTTTGGGTCTACCCCATCCTTGAGTATATTGGCACCAACAACGGTGGTGGATTTTACCTCTTTGCTGAGTATAGAAGCCTTTGGAGCATCACCAGCCCCACCTCCTTTTGAGCCCTTCTTTGCTTTTCCACCACCAGCAGCAAATGTTCTACAGCTCACTGTTCTGAATGCCTCCTTGGAGATTATGTATTTCAATGATCTGGAAAAGCTGATTGCCATGTCTGACCCCTGCAGTATAGAACTGTTTTCCATTTTTTTAGTCAACAAACCATAGATCCAACGGAGCTATAAAATATACAAGCCATCTGGGAGGCTGAATGGTGGCCTCAAGAGGTCAGTTTTTGTCTTAACCGAATTATAATAAAGGGCAATGGAACCTCTTCAGAAGACAATAGCATTCAGAAATGCCCTTTTTATCACCATTTAACAAAGTGAAAAAAAATTAAGGAACTCTTTAAGAAATCATGAAGAATACCTAGCAGCAATACTTCAAAACCAAAACAGCAAGCAACATAAAAATGCCAACAATATTTAAAACATAGAGTTCCAACTATTATAACTTGCTACTAGTTCTGATGAAATTGAGATGATGGCAGAAACTGGTCTCAAACAGAAGACCTCAATATTATACAGTATCATCCAATTTAACCATGGCCTCTGACAAAGGAATCAACTTCCTGAAAACTACTTCAGCTTCACTGGATTCTTCTAGTTTTCACCAAACTTGGGAGAAGAATACTTTTCATGCTTGGTCAACTTATAATAAATAATAGAGTTTTTTACATGTCACCCACTATAACGGGGGTGAAACTTTGGGTTCCCCACTATAGTGGCTTAAATTACACAATACCCACTTGCTAAATACAAGTTACCCATTGTTAGGCTTTTAACCTAACCGACCCCAATTAGTTGGGACAAGGCTTATTGTTGTTGTTGTTTGTTGTCTGTTAAGTGAGGTGTGAAATGACCATAATGCCCTCTAGGTTTAAAATAACATAACTAACCCCCATTTAATACCCTTTCATACCCAACCCTTAGGTGCTACACTTCACTAAAAACTGCCCACCACTGCCGCCGGAAACCACCCCACCCCCTCCCCCTGCCGGCGACTACCCCCCACCTTCCCATGCTGGAAATCACCCACCCAAAACCCTAGACAGATCAAAACCCCCATCTAGTACATGGCCTGATGCAGCCACGGATTTCTCCAGCCATACCAGGAAAATATTTTATTTGCCTAAAAAGGATTTCATGAAAGAACAGAAAAGAAATGAAGATGAACAAATGAAATACTCCACCCATTGATAATTTACAAAAGGGATCAACTTTCAGAAACAGAAAGCTCAATCCTTTTTAACTCTTTAATAGGTCTAGCCCTAGCCATAGAATCTGATGGACAAAGTAGCAAAACTTTCTACCAGGAAAAAAGAAGAAGAAGAAAGAAGCTAGCAAAACTCTGCTGATCTGATCCTCATTATTGTACAACAGCAAGCCATGGAAGGATTCGACACAGTCCATCTGACCTTCATGATATGGGATATGAATGTGAACCCACCTCAAGTGACCTCCAGATTGCTGAAGAATCTGGGACACATATACACAATTTTTTTTTTATGATAATGATTATCCGATCGAGTAAATCTCAGAACCCCCCCTCTTCTTTTGGGGGGTGCTCCCCCCCCCCCACCCACCCCACAACACCCCCCCCCCCCCTCCCCCCCATTTTTTTTTTTTTTTTCCCACCACCCCACCTCCTCCCCCCCCCCCCCCCCCCCCCCCCCATTGGCCCCCCCCACCCCCCCCACCCCCCCCCACCCACCCCCACCACCCCCCCCCACCCACTACTCTTCTTCTTCCCCACCACAACAAAAAACCCGCGTGTCCCCTCGGGTTGGTGGTGGGTGTTTTTACAAACGGAGGGGGGGGGGGGGGGGGGGCGGGGGGGGGGGGGGGGGGTTTCCGGTAGTAATGTAGTACTGTATTTGAATGATCAAAACAGTAGCCAAATAGGACCTTTCACAGGGAATCAACTTTAGATTTGATAAGACTTAAGATAAATAAAATTCAGATATAAAGATAGGCTGAAAACCGGAGTGGTAGAACAAGGATATTGGTTTAAGAACAAGGACTAAGTAGGTCTTCAAAACAGCAGTAGACTATAAAGAAGAAAAGGATGGAACAATATAAGAGAATTAAGAGAACAATAAGGACAACAAAGTAACACCCGGGCTTCACACCGCAAGGTGGATCGATTGGATCAAACACCAACCTACCTTGATCAAACACAAGGGTTCTCCAAAGAGGAAGAATGCTAGCAAGCAATTTGATTTCAATTCATAAGTTGTGTCTTCACCACTTACATAAGTCTCTTTATATAGCATTCTAAAGAGACATAAACATTAATGGCAACATCCAACCACTAGCTAACACCACCTACCTATTAATGACTCAACTACTACCTAACTCTTGACAAAGGAGAACTCCTTTGACAATGAGTTCTCTTATTTTCAAACTAAAACCCCTTTTATTGACTTTCTAAAAACTAGACTTAGGCTTAGGTCTAGACTATGAAGTTCAACAAATGTGGGCTAACTTTAACCCACTAAAACAGCCCTAGCCCATGAAAGCCATGGGCTGATTCAGGTGACAACTTTAGGCCTTTGATGGGCCTAACCCAATGGGCTTCTTCTTTCGTAAATATGTCTTCAATTCTGCATCAACTCTCCCGGCTTGAAAACATTCGTCTCCGACAATGAAGACGAAGGACATGTAACGTTCATACAAATCGGGATCGAGTTTCTTGAAATCATCGGCATGAATCCAAGTACTATCATGTCGTGGACGATTCTTCCATTTGACGAGGAAAGCATGGTATCCAGTGCCACGACGAGTGGTTTTGTAAGAGTCATCCAAAACCTCTTCAATGATGTCAGTGATTGGTGGCTTGAGTTGGGGCAGCCTCAACATTTGTTCAGTGTCTCCATCATCAGAGTGGTGTCCTACATAAAGATGTAAGTCAGCCACGTTGAAGACATTGCTTATGTTCATTTCTTCTGGTAGCTCGAGTACATAAGCATTTGGTCCAATGCGTTTCAGCACCTTGTATGGACCCATCTTCTTTGGATGGAGTTTGTTGTTGACCCCATGTTGGAACCTTTACGGGTTGACACGAACCATCACCATGTCTCCCGGTTGAAACTCCACATATCGTCGATGATGATCTCGTGTAGCCTTGTAGACATCATTGTTGAGAGCTATTCTTCGGCAACATCGCATGTACCTCTGTGATATGGCGCGAAACTCGTCAGCCTCAATACTCACACGTGCTTGTGGTGGTAATGGAATGAGGTCTATAGGCCGTCGGTTGAACTCCAAGTAGAATCTCAAAAGAGTACGACTTCTACGATTAACCAGCTGTTGTAGCAAACTCAGCTATGTCGAGTATGACGCCATGTCTTCTCATAGTCACGAACCAAACACCTCGGTAAGTTTCCCAAGCTTCTATTCACCACTTCGTCCCCTCGGTTTGTGGATGGAATGCGTTGAAAACGTAACTTTGTGTTACTTTTCACCACAATGTCTTCCAAAAGTAGCTCGTGAACTTGACGTCACGATCCGAGACAATGCTACTTGGTAGTCCATGTAGTCGTACAACCTCCTTAAAGAATATCTTTGCAATATGAGATGCATCAAAGGTCTTTCGACATGGTATAAAATGAGCCATCTTTGAGAATCGTCAACCACAACCATGATGGAGTCGGATCGCTCTTTTGTGGAGGGTAGCCCAAGTACGAAATCCATACTAATATCAATCCAAGGTGCATGAGAACTGGTAATGGTGAGTACAAACCTGTATTTTGCTTGGTTCCCTTGGCTGGTGCGACTCTGCATCTCTTGATTACATGATCAACATCCTTTGCACTATGGGGCCAATAATACCGATCGAACTTGTATGATAGTCTTATCCTTGCCAAAGTGACCTCCCAAACCTCCGCCATGCAGCTCCCGTATGATGTGATGTCGTAGGGAAGAATTTGGAATGCATAACCGAGTTCCCAAAAACAAATACCCATCGTGAAGTGAGTATTTATGATGTTGCTTGCCTTGCTGTAACTCCTTGTACGGCATGTTGAAATCTTCGTCGATGCATACTCATCACGTATCCGATCAATGCTAACTGCATGTGCTGAAAATGTGCTAAGAGTAAGTACTTTTCGACTCATGCATCCCACCGTATTCTCCTTTCCTGCCTTGTACTTCATTCGAACACAAACTCTTGGAGATAAGCAACCCATTTAGCGTGCTCGTTGCTTATCGACTTCGTGAATGTAGATACTTCCGCCTCTGATCGGTATAGAGAATGAACTCTTTGCCATGAGATAATGTCTCCATGGCGTAATACCTGGACAACACTAGAGCTCTAGATCATATGTCAATAGCTCGCTTGCATCATTGAGTTTCTCGCTTGAGCGATAGGGTGCCCTCCTTGCATCAATACACCTCCTAGACCAATATGTAGGCATCGTTCTACCTCAAATATCAATCAAAATCTCCAGTATTGGAGCCTCTGTCATCTTTTGCTTGATAAGATGAAAGGCTTTGGTTGCCCTCTGTCCCTTGAACTCACCTTTGCCTTGCTTCAACACTCGTAATAGGTGCCATGCTCACTAAAGTTCCAATGAATCTCCTCATGCAGTCCATGAAACTACGAACCTCTGATTGTCTTTGGTGTGCCCAATCTTTATACTTGTTATCTTCTCTGGATCAGCTTCAACCCCATGTGATGAGACAATAAAACCAAGGAACACAACCTTTGGCAGCATAAAGGAGCATTTCTTGAGATTGATGTATAGCTTCTCATGGCGAAGCACTCTCAAGACTTGCCGTAGATGATCATGTGATCATCCGGATGCTTCTGTAGATCAATATATCATCAAAGTATACGACCAAAAATCACCAATAAAAGACATACCGTGTCATCACCCTCATGATGTACTAGGTGCATTCTCACAGCATGACTTTCCATTCGAATAGTCCATCCTTGGTCTTGGCTCTTCCACTCATCTCCCCGAATACAATCGATGTAGCCACTTCTAGATCCAATTTAGAAAGATCTTGCCCCGGATAGCTGTCCAACATGTCATCCCGCTTAGAAACCTATACTTAACCGTAATCTTGTTGATTGCTCTCTGTCCACACACTGCGCCATGAGCCATCCTTCTTTGGAGTCGTTCTGGTACACACATGGGCTTGCTCTCCCGAATGAATCCTTTATGTGCAACTCATTCCTTGTCTTTTGAGTTCATTGTGCTCTGTTGCTGCGATAGCCGGTAGGTTTGGTCCCCCCGGTCCAATCTCATGTTGATATCGCGCTGGGGTGCTCATTGGCACTCATCGGGAACCACATCAGAAAAATCAGAAAGTAACTCTTTGATGGGTGGAGGGAATGTCGCCTCGGGTGGAGGCGTGACTACCCTTGTAACAAGAGCCAATACCAGCCCCGTATCATGGCTAGTGTGAATGAACTCCTTGTGAGGAACAACCAGCAGCTTCTTTTGCGGTATGGACAACAACTTTTGTGCTTCATCGGTCCCCCTTTGGTTGGTCCTCAAGGACCTCCGTTGACGCATTTCAGCTGGGACATTGGCTGGGTGGAGGGCGGTGTGAAGTCCTTTGAACTTGAATACACATTGGTTTTTCTTCCCCCGACCATAACATCATTATCATACATCCATGGTCGACCAAGCAACCATCGGTAAGATGCATAGGGATTACATCACACCATACCTCTTCCTCATATCGATGGAGCTTCGGTGGTACGGAACACCGTTGATTTACCTCCGAGTATTCCCATTCAGCAAGGATACCCGATATGGTTGAGGGTGCTTCTCCACCTTCAAGTTTGCTTTCTTCGCAAAGGTGTCCGAAGTAACGTTGACACGGCTCCCACCGTGCAACTATCACCAAAGCGGTATTATCTCCGGACTTCATCGGCTGTAGAAGATACAATTCGCCGCCAGTCCTCTCCTTTGGTTTCAGCCACCAAGATGCGGCTTACTATATGAATGCCATAAGCATCACCTCTATTAGCATCATCCTCATCATATGCAGCTCCGTCATAGTCGCCATCATCGGCGGGTTGGGAATAGATCGGGATCTTCTTCCTCTCGTGACTTTTCTATCTCAGCAACAACAGCTTAATCTTTTGACGGTGTGGGCAATATTTAGCATAATGTCCAACCTCTTGGCGGGAAAACATTGTGCTTGGATGCCACTAGTCATAGGAGCCTTGCCCTTATCTTGTCGGGTAGGAAATGTGGGTTGAGTAGGGGTTGTTGTTGTAGGTTTTGGTGCTGGAAAATTTCGCCTAGCCTCCCCGGCTTGGTATCCAAACCTTTTGTTGTTGGATGCCAATAATTCTTCCGCCGTAGGGCCTTTTCAAAACAATCCCGCACGTTCTCTACATCCACACGCCAATGGCCCTATTGATTTCGGCCGTAAACCCAATCTGAACGTGACAAGATTTGGATCTCCCTCTCTCGAATTCCCGTACGAGAAGAAAGAGAGTCAAATTGTTCCATATATTCTGCACCGACAAGTTCCCTTGGCGAAGAGAATTTAACTTGTCTTGTAGTCGCAATCGAAAGTAGATGACAAGTACTTTTCTCTCGCTTCTTCCTTCATTTCCTCCCACGTGTAGGAACTCTACCACGATCTTCCAATTCATATTCGCGAGTTCTCCACCATTCACGTGCAGCTCCAACTAGCTTGGTACGTGCTAGCTTCATCTTTCGTACCTCCGAGAGTTCATACCAATCAAAATAGTCATCCACGCTGCCAACCAATCATAAAAGACTTGAGGATCATGCTTACCCGAGTATTCTTTGAGTTCAAGCTTAACCTCTGGAGAGTCACCAACATGCTTATTGAATGTAGGTTGTTCTCCAACAAAATAACTTCGTACGTGCTCCTCAAAGTTGGTTGCACACTGGAATCCTTTGGGGTCCTCTCCCCATATTTCTTCGAGCAGGGAAATTGGCCACGAATGAGCGGATGGATTCTTCACCAAGTGGAGGGTGAGGAACATGAGTAGAGGCGCAACTCCGCCTCCATTTCAGAACCTCTCGTCCATTTGCTTCGGTTCCGTGTTTGGTTGCTCTTGTTGAACCATCTCCATCATTGCTGCCATGGTTAGTTGGCTGGTGGTCCTTTTCCTCCCTCGTCATGGCTCGATACCAAATAATGTAGTCGTATTTGAATGTCAAACGTGCCAAATGGCCTTTCACAGGAATCAACTTTAGATTTGATAAGACTTAAGATAAATAAAATTCAGATATAAAGATAGGCTGAACCGGGTGGTAGAACAAGGATATTGGTTTAGAACAAGGACTAAGTAGGTCTTCCGCGGCTATAAAGAAGAAAGGATGGAACAATATAAGAGATTAAGAGAACAATAAGGACACAGTACACCCGGGCTTCACACCCAGGTGGATCGATTGGATCAAACACCAACCTACCTTGATCAAACACAAGGGTTCTCCAGAGGAAGAATGCTGCAAGCAATTTGATTTCAATTCTGTTGTGTCTTCCCACTACATGTCTCTTTATATAGCATTCAAAGAGACATAAACATTAATGGCAACATCCAACCACTAGCTAACCCACCTACCTATTAATGACTCAACTACTACCTAACTCTTGACAAAGGAGAACTCCTTTGACAATGAGTTCTCTTATTTTCAAACTAAAACCCCTTTTATTGACTTTCTAAAAACTAGACTTAGGCTTAGGTCTGGACTATGAAGTTCAACAAATGTGGGCTAACTTTAACCCACTAAAACAGCCCTAGCCCATGAAAGCCATGGGCTGATTCGGTGACACTTTGGCCTTTGATGGGCCCCCAATGGGCTTCTTCTTTTAAAAAATTTTTTCTTTTCGCTCCGGTAGTGGTGGTGGGCAGTTTCTGGCAAGGTATAGGTAGAAGATGGGTGAAGGGACCACCTAGGGGTTGGATATGGGAGAGTAATAAATGGGGGTAGTTATGTCATTTTAAACCTAGAGGGCATTATGGTCATTTCACACCTCACTTAATAGGATCTAGGTTAAAAGCCTAACAGTGGGCACCTTGTAATTTAGAAAGTAGATGCCATGTAATTTAAGCCACTATAGTGGAGAACCCAGAGTTTCACCCCCAATGTAATGGGTGACATGTAAAGAACTCTAAATAGTAAATTGATATCATCTTCCATATCCAAGGCAAATAGCACTTGGGTCATTGAGTTTGTTTCTCTTTCCAGAACTGCAAAACAAAAGTAGAAATTTCCCCAAATACCTTTGAAAATGAAGAAACACCAATTCTAGGATCATGATCATATCAGCCGACAATTATTGCATGTGCACACAGAAAGCAAATCTTTCTACATGCTTATAATAGAGGCACACCCAAATCCCTATGCATCCAGTGAAGTATAACTTATTCCACATGTGAAACAGAATATGAAGGGCATGTGAGGATACGATAATAAAGATTTTAATGCGACAAAGATATCTCTCAAGCAAGAAAAGTGTGCATGTCAAGAAGCATCATTACAGTAAGAAAGTCCATGAATTTGATATATTCCTTTGCGTTGACCCGGCCAGTTCTAATTCTGGTCGAAAACTGAATTGGCAAGTATGGGAGAGAACAATGGAAATATCTGTAAAGACAGCAAACAACAATGAAAAAACCGGGAACCCCATGATACAAAAACACCAAAATGATTGAAAAATAAGATTTGCTAACTTCAAAGAGGAATCAAATGATGTCTGCCAGGAGACATCAACCACCCCGTTAGTTGATCATAACCAATATTGAAGAGAAAAAGAAATCTAGGTATTCCTAGTGTGTGCAAGTGTCTCCATAGCCCTACCCTATTTGACCTCAACAACCATATAACTTAGACAATGTTACCCAGGAAACCCTTAAGCCCTTGAGTACTGCCACTCATTCAGCTATAAATGAGTCACATATCTCAAAACGACCTGGAAATTCAAAGATAGTAATACCTTAAATGATTTCTGAATACCTCAACTACACTGGCAGGCCCAGATTTCAGCTCGATAATTTAAGATAGGTAAATGACCATATGTTAATATGAAGAGCTGAACTAACTGAATATATAATCTGCAGGCGATTCATGATAAGTGATCTTGGGAACAACATGAAAATAGCGGTCAATGTGGACGCCAATTTAGTTACTGTTAGCATTATATCGTCAACCATTTTTGCTGTTCTGTACCACCCACTGAACATTCTGTTATCTTTTTTAATCCCAAAATGGTCCTGAGACAAACTAAATACACATCTGAAACAGAAAATTCCCCTTTTTACTCACAAAAACCAAATGCCGAAAGCCCACCAGCTTTGTAAGGTCTGTAGTTCAGTTTATTTGGAAAAGAAACGACCATAAGTAATACAGATCCCCCTACCCAAAAAAAAAAAAAGTCATATTGAATTAAAGATTTCCATGCCATCAAGAAGGCACAGTAATGATTGAAGTTTCATTGACAAACAGAGTAGAGGCTTCTGCTTGTTCCCTTTTTCTATTGCACTCAGGCTCCCAAATACGACATTGATTAATTTCAGGAAGGCAGATTCAACTTATTAAAAGATATACATATGCACATAGAAATATAGAAGAATCCCTATAAGGAGAATAACCCCTTCAATAAATTTCAGTGAAAATATGAAAACAAAAAGAATTTAACTCACCTCAGGTTAAGACAGAGAAGAGATGAAGGGAGGGATCAAGTCATGCCGAGACACCTACACAGTCCTTAAAAGCAAGAAACACTGAGACAAAATAGATGGAGGAGAGATGAACCGCTGCAATAAACTGATTTCAGTGGACTGGTCAACGGAGATAGCGAAGATGACAAAGAACTTCACAGGCACTAGACTTGAGGTAAAGGTTTAAAGTATCGATTTTAAGAGACATTTTGCATCATATCGTATCATATTGTAAAGTAGATAGGTCTCAATGGGTGTGGAATTGAATGGAAATGATCAAAGTATGTACAGAAATGGTCTAATTTAAACATAAAACAATAGATATAACTAATAAATGATCATTCATAACCACCAAGAAGACATGACACCTCTTTAGATCAGAGTTTATTCATTATACTTATGAAAGATCTAATTTTAAACACACATTTATTCAAGTCCAGTGGCACGTAAATGCAACCAATATTCACCTGTGTCCCCCCCCCCTTTCCGTAACATGTATTGACTAAATGACAATTTTTTTGGTAGACAGATGACAGACCTGTTTTAAACAATCAATCCAAAGTTCTGCCTCTGAAACACATTACTCTTTGAAAGCCTAAATTCAAGAATCGTGAAAACACTTCCCAGGTAATCAACAACAGTAACTAGCGCCCTGCAAATATACTCCTTTGTATTCTCATCACCCTATCCATGGATAACCAATCAACTACTGGTCCGATTGGTTTTAGCCCATAGTTGGTTTCTTTACTTGTCCATCACAATCAAATATCCTTTGCTATTTGTTTTCAAAACCCAGTAAATTGACTCTACCAATTGATGGACTGAAACAGGGAAAAATGATTATAATAAAACTAAGAAATAGATAAACATTAAGAGCAGAAATTCAGGTTAATCACACAGATTTCTTAATAACATTAACAGACAAGAAATTCCCTCCTGTGTAAAAAGAATAGACCAATTTCTAACCACCAAACCGTATTAATTACCATGGAAGCCATTGCATCCTAGTACCTAATCACATTAGAGACCTCAAACCACCAAACCGGAGAAACAAAAAATTACAACCAAAGTGACAAAATTAAGATTTTTATTACTAATAATGCAAAGATATATGATTGCGATTTCACGTTTCACCTGAAGATATCTGGGAGGAAACCCTGAAATGGGGTTCTGTCCTTGAACGCTGGTGAAAGCTGTGGCAGCCTACCAGGGCGGCTGGGCGGTGTGGTTCCAGGAGGAGGAGGAGGAAGAAAGAGAGCAGAAGGGAGAGGGGGCGAAGAAGAAGAAGTAGAAGAGCAGAGAAGACGAGGACGAGACTTTCTACTGAAGGAGAATCACCGAACCGCAGCTGAAGAGTAGCGAGAAAGATCTCGAGAGTTGGCTCCGCTTCTGCAAACAAACCTTGCGTTTGTGAAATTTTCACCCCCTGACCCACTAAAATTAATTCCACCCCTTTGACTTGCCTAATTATCAGTAGTGAAAAATTTTATCAAAAATATTATCACCGGCATCCCCAGCCATGGAAAGAAATTTCGGCGAATTTCGCCGAAATATCGGCGAAATTCGCCAGTTTCGCCAAGGGGCGAAACGAAACAAGGTAGCGAATCGAGATTTGCGGGATATCGCCGATTTCTCGGCGATATCTCGCCTTTTCTTGCCGACCTGGCGATATCTCGCCGAATGTCGGCGAACCATGGATATCAACTCCGGTCACTCGCTCGTTGTGCAAAGGAGTCCGCGTCTTCCTCGATCAATTGAAGCATCGTCTGCTTCCGGTATTGCCTCGTCTTCCGGTATTGCTTGTGATTTTGGTTAAAAAAAAAAGATTTCAGAAAGTCGCCGTTAGAAAGAGTCTCCCCGATTGCTCGGTTGCGGCGGAGAAGTGAGGAAGCGGGTGATTGCTGAGTCGCGGACGGAGCGTGAGGAGGCGGGAGTCGCCGGACGGAGAAGACGGAGAGTGAGGAAGCGAGGAGGCCGAGGAGATGGTGAGTCGCCGGACGGAGAATCGAGCGAGGAAGCGGGATGAAGATTGAGTTCGATTTTTGAGATTATAAGTTGTGAATTTGATCCGCACGCACACGTGGTTGATGGAGAATAATGGAGTTATTAAAAAAATGAAATAAAAAATATTAAAGATAAACATGAGGCTGAATAACAGGGATATTTATTAGTTTATTAATTTTTTGAATTTCAAAACTTTAAACGCATGCGAGCCATCACTCATCAATCATATCATCATGTTATTTTATAATATATTATTATATAATTCAGGTAAATATCGGCGAAATCTCGCCGAGATTTCGCCTTCGGTTCGCCGTAGCGAACCCGGCGAACCGAGCGAACTTTCGTTCCTTGTCCCCAGCCATAAGAAAATAACAGTTAAGCAAGTTAAATATTTTAAAAAGACAAAAATACCCTTAAACAAAAATCTCTACTGTCTACTTATCATTGTCTTCCTCTACTTATGTGTTTAACCACTTCTTTTCTATTTTTGCATCTTTTATTTACATGATTTATATTCTTCATAAAGATTTGTTTCCCCTCTTCTTCTTCATCTTCTCTTAGAATATAGGCATTAATTGAGACTAACAGTATTAGTAATAGGGGATTCGACTGATGTATTGAATAATTCAGGAGATGACAATAATTTTAGAGATTAACTTAGGGTGTTGCACTGAAAATTTCCCCAAAATTCCCCCTCCTTTTGAACTGATTAGTTATTTATTAACATGTATTAATATACCATTGATACATTTTGTCATGTCATAATGTTTCAAATTGTATTGTCCGATACGTAGTACTTTGTAACTCTCAGCTGAAAGCATTGTAACTCGCATCATAAGTTGTCTTAGACACTCAGACACTCTCTCAATTAAATATAGTACTATTTTGCAGTCCTGGGCTTCATTGGAAATTATACATTGGCAAAGAGGGTTGTTGACTCTAACCCTTGTTCATACGAGTCCAATTCTTCTCCATCTAGGCTGGTTGTTCACCCATCCTCCTACTCTCACCATATGTTTGTGTGAGGGTGGAGGGATGGGAGGACTGGCCTAAGTGGGGAGAATCTATAATCTGTTCACCCATTTGTAGGGAATACAATTCACACTTCATTGATATTTATCTTTGCATTTATTATAATTAATTCTTTTCTTGACTCTACATTATTAGTAATCTATATTCTCTGTTTTATAAAAGCAACATTCTTTAAAATGGAAATCTGAGATGGTTGATTCAGTGGGTTCTTCATCACCCTATAACTCTAGCTGATGATCTCCCAAAAATGGAACTTCGTGAATTGTTCCGAAGTTCTCAACCACTCACACTTCCTCACAATATAACAAATGAGGATAAGTGCAAGAAGGTCGCACTTGGATTTGAAGGTGGTTCCTCTCAAATCTCATAAATTAACTAAAAAAACCACAAAAATATTACCAAAGAGTAAACCCCTATTGACAGTTCACTAATATTTTCAGTGAGCTACTTCTTTCCAATTTAAATAAACAAGGCATTTGACCAACATTGCACATAGAAGATTAGAGCAATCACATCCCTCCCATAAGAAAATTGCAATATTACAATCAAGTGGAGAAACTCTTCAATTAATCACTCTACATATACAACATAGTAGTAAATACAACAAAAAATTTACAAGATCCAAAGGAATTTCCAAATATTTCGCATTGTCTTTTCTTGTCCCTATTAATATACACATCTATATCCTGTAAATGATGTATGTGAATACAAAAGTATACATGGATAATAACTTAAACCAAAGTACTAAAAATAGAGGAGGAAAATACAAAAACTTCATATTTTATGAAACCTTCTCTTTACTAGATAACAAACTGGTGCTTTTCCCAAATTTCTTCAAATCTCATTCGAAGAATTAAATGAAGTGCACTTAAGCAAAGAAAACCAGGAACACCTTAATTGTTAATTCCTGATGTACTCCATGGCTGTAAGGCAGAACCCAACTCACCGGTCACTGCGTACTGAATGATATTTTTCGTGACAATTTATATTTTCATGAAAACACTTCCCAATTACATAACAGTCACATTAAGCAAGTTAAATATTTCAAAAAGACAAGAATACCCTTAAACAAAAAAACTCTACAGTTTACTCATCATTGTCTTCTTTTACTTGTGTGTCTAGCCACTCTTTTTTTATTTTTGCATCTTTTATTTACACATGATTTATATTCTCTCAAGTTTTTTTTTTTCTTTTCATTTTCTACTTCACCTCCTCTTAGGATATAAGCATTACCTGAGACTAATAGTGTTAATAATAGGGGGTTTGACTGATGTATTGAATAACTCATGAGATGGCATTATTTTGGAGTGTAACTCAGGGTGTGGTGCTGAAAATTTCCCCCCTTTTGAAGTTGGTTAGTTATTGATGAACATGTATCAATATACTATTGATACATATTATTTCAAATTGCATCGTCCGATACATGGCACTTTGTAACTCTCACTTGAAAGCATTGTAACTCATACCACAAGATTTGTCTTAGACACTCCATCTATTGGATATAGTCCTTTTTGCAACCTTGAACCTTCATTCAAAATATTACATTGGTATCAAAGAATTTTGTAAATTCTAAGCCGTGTTTACCCGAGTTCCAATCCTCTCAATCTAGGTGGGTTTTTCACTCACTTCCCACTCTCACAATATGTTTGTGCGAGGGTGGAGGGATGGGAGGACCGGCAGCTGAGTGGAGATGTTCTATACTCTATTCACCCATTTGTAGGGAATGCAACTCACATTTATAATATTTATTTTTGCATTTACTAATATTTTCAGTGAGCTACTTCTATCCAATTTAAATAAACAAGGCATTTGACCAACATTGCACATAGAAGATTAGAGCAATCACATCCCTCCCTTAAGAAAGTTGTATTATAATCAGGTGGAAAATTTCTTCAATTAGTCACTCTACATATACAATATAGTAAATTCAACAGAAAATTTACAAGATCCAAAGGAATATCTTAGTACTTTACATTGTCTTTTCTTGTCCTTATTAATATACACATTTATGACCTATAAATAATGTATGTGAATACAAAAGTATAAATAGTTAATAACTTAAATCCAAGTACTAAAAACAGAGGAAGAAAATACAAAAACTTCATATTTTGTGAAACCTTCTCTCGACTAGATAACAAACTAGTACTTCTCCCAAATTTCTTCAAATCTCATTCGGAGAATTAAATGAAGAGCACTTACGCAAAGAAAACCAGGAACACCTTAATTGTTAATTCCTGATGTACTCCATGGATGTAAGGCAGGACCCAACTTACCGGTCACTAGGTAATGAATAATATTTTTTAGCTATTGGAAGAAAATGATTTTGGAAGCAAAATACAACATTACACCCATGTGTCATTCAAGATTCTGAGAATTGTGAATCAACGTGTAAGTGTTTTTTGTTTCAGATACTTATGTTTGTGATGGGACCTTTAAACCATTATTGAGCACTGATAATCCAAGTTGACACAGTGAGGATAAAAAGGCCACCAACAGCCACAAGAGTGTTGTTGATTGTGTCCTTTGTAACAGGATATGCTATAGGCAAAGATAAAAGAACAAAGATTGTTGATACCCAAAGAATAGCAATCCAGCCCACAAGGATTCAATATCTACCCAAGTTGAAGGGTCATGGAACAAAAGTTTTGTGGGTCAATGTCAGCCTAAAGAAGTTTGGCAGTGCATAGGTAATATAGAGTCCAATGATTGCAATTGATACCATTGCTTGAAATGCCACTAAACTTCCAAGAGACTGCAACAAGTACACACGTAGGAAATAATCAACAATATGGACAACAACCATTCATAAATATTCATTAACTAATGATTCATAGAGGAAGCCATCAAAATGCAGAAAAATTTTTGTATCACGCTTGGCTCCACCAAAATTATAACTATGCTTCTAAACATATTCATAATGGTGCTCCCTCTCTTAAAAATCATACGTACCGGCAATGCCATGCAAAATGAGACAAATGCAAAGAGCCAAACTGCATATAGTAGTGGGACGTCTTGCTTGTTCACTTCATGCCACAATGATGAAAAGAGCATATATGGAAAATGCATAGGCCATCCTGAGATTTGACAACAGTGCTTAGCAGCTTATAAAGGACGCAAGGAATTAAATTACCCAAAGTAAACACTCTTCAGATATTTGATAGATATAAGGAAGCTTTTACTTGGAGTTACTTGTTATATAACTCATGCCACAAAAAAATATGGCAACACCAACCACTCCCAGACATATATTCCCCCAACGCCACCTCCATATCTACTCTTGAAAGCTTGGTAGAAAACTTCCACAATGGCATAACCACTAGCATCATTGTCACTGTTCAATAGGCTAGGGATATCAGTCACTACAAATGTGATACCAAGTAGGTAAGCCCATCCAACAACAATGGATATGCCTATCGCACTTATTATTCCCTTTGGTCCATTCTTATCCGCACCCTTTGTCCCTTCTAACTGCAGAGAGATGAAAAGTGAAAAGCAAGTTTTGATTAGCAATTTAAATAACATGATGACATAGTATAACAAGACTCACCGAAAGACAACATTGGGGGGGGGGGGGGGGAGAGAGAGAGAGAGGGAGAAAGAAAAAAGAAGAAGAAGATGAAGAGATTTAGTGATTGATTAGTGTTACTAGACTAATTTCTCAAATTTGGGTTGGTCTTAATAGAATCTTAAGGTAATCCTGAAAGAAATCAGTGGCTGAGATATCTGTAGAGAAGTAATTTTTATTGCTTCAACAATGAAGATCAGAAGAATGTTGTCGTTTCATACATCAATCAACAAACTCCAGAAAAAGGCAATGTCATTATACATCTATTAATTTTACAAAAGAACATAACATAATTTTACAAAAAAGCATGTTTGATTTTTGTTTTTAAAATAAATAAAATAATAATAATAATATAATATATTATTTAGATAAGTTTCAAAAACATTAAAACTCTATCTCCCTAATGTTGTTTTAGGACTCTTGTTTGATTCTTGCTTCTATAGGATTCTTTTGGATGTGAAAATTATGATCCAAGGATTTTGACAATTCGGCATATATAAGGCAATTTAATTTACCATATTTGTTTAGTCCCACATTGGATGGAGCTAATGAAAATATTAATTATATATACGTTGATTGATCCTAAGTGGGGTGTATGCCGATAGAGAGTTAAGTGTGGATCATGCGTATGCACCGAGCTGGACCAAGTCGGGCGTGGTTGTAGTTGTGGTCCATGGACCCTAGTCTAACCAGGCCATGGGCATTATAATGTTATTTAAATAATATTAAATGTCTATGATGGGACTTGGGGATGTGGAAACCCATTTTTGGGTCTTGCTGTAAGGAGGTGATCGATCACACAATCATAACTCTTCCCTGTAGAGGTGACTTTACGGATGTAACTCTTTGATACAGGTGTCCATACGATTTTATAAATAGAGGAGAAGCTAAGAACAAGGGTTTTTTACTCTAGTTTTTTGGAGAAACAGAAATTTTGTGTTCTAAATAGTTAGGGAAAAAAATTCCGTTTTTGCTTTCTTCCTTCTTGTGCTGTATACTACCTTCGTATCTCCTTAACTAGTAGTATCTATTGGAGTGCTAGCCTTCAGATCTAAGGAATTGTTGTATCTTGGAGGTGAGAATGTCAAGGTCAAACCCAGTCTGCACTAAAGGGGGCGTTCAAATACCTTAAGAAAAAGTACTATACGTAACCTCAACTCACCCTGTTCGAGTTCGTTCTGTTTTTGTTTCGCTTCTCCTACTTCATTCGGGTAAGTGGTTCTAACATAAGGTATACTGCTTCATATTATGTTTCTCTTTGTCTGATATTAGTGTGTCTATACTGTGCCTTTGGTCTTCTGGTTCTAACAAAGCACAACAGCCCTTGTAGAATTTCTGAGTTTGCAAGCAATACACTAACCTTCAAACGCGTTAAGTATCTTGCCTGGGGAGTACATTCGCAAGAATGAAACTCAAAGGAATTGACGGGGGCCTGCACAAGTGGTGGAGCATGTGGTTTAATTCGATGCAAAGTGAAGAACCTTACAAGGGCTTGACATGCCGCGAATCCTCTTGAAAGAGAGGGGTGCCTTCGGGAACTCGGACACAGGTGGTGCATGGTTGTCGTTAGCCCTTGCCATAAGGTGTTGGGTTAAGTCCTACAATGAGCGCAATCCTCATGTTTAGTTGCCACCGTTGAGTTTGGAACCCTAAACAGAGTGCCGGTGATAAACCGAAGGAAGGTGAGGATGACATCAAATCATCATGCCCCTCATGCCCTGGGCGACACACGTGCTACAATGGACAAGACAAAGGGTCGCGATCCCGTGAGGGCGAGGTAACTCCGAAAACCCGTCCTCAGTTCGGATTGCAGGCTACAACTCGCCTGCATGAAGACGGAATCGCTAGTTAGCCATACGGCGGTGAATTCATTCACGGACCTTGTACACACCACCCATCACACTATGGGAGCTGACCATGCTCGAAGTCATTACCTTAACCACAAGGAGGGGGATGCCGAAGGCAAGGCTAGTGACTAGAGTGAAGTCATAACAAGGTTGTCGTACTAGAAGGTGCGGCTGGATCACCTCCTTTTCAGGGAGAGCTAATGCTTGTTGGGTATTTTGGTTTGACATTGCTTCACACCCAAAAAGAAGCAAGCTACGTCTGAGCTAAGCTTGGAGATGGAAGTCTTCTTTCGTTTCTCGACAGTGAAGTGAAGTAAGACCAAGCTCATGAGCTTATTATCCTAGGTCCGAACAAGTTGATAGGATCCCCCTTTTACATCCCCATGTCCCTCTTGTGTGGCAACATGGGGGCGCAAAAAGGAAAGAGAGGGATGGGGTTTCTTTCGCTTTTGGCATAGTGGGCCCCCAGTGGGAAGCCCGCACTACGGGCTATTGGCTCAGTGGTAGAGCGCACCCCTGATAATTGTGTCGTTGTGCCTAGGCTGTGAGGGCTCTCAACCACATGGATAGTTCAATGCGCTCATTAGCACCTGACCTGGAGATGTGGATCATCCAAGGCACATTAGCATGGCGTACTCCTCTTGTTCGAACCGGAGTTTGAAACCAAACTTCTCCTCATGAGGATAGATGAGGTGATTCAGGTGAGATCCAATGTAGATCCAACTTTCTATTCATTCATGGGATCTAGGCAGTCTGGAGGGGACCACCATGGCTCCTCTCTTCTCGAGAATCCATACATCTCTTATCAGTGCATGGACAGCTATCTCTCGAGCACAGGTTTAGGTTCGGCCTCAATGGGAAAAAAGAGCACCTAACAACGCATCTTCACAGACCATGAACTACGAGATCACCCCTTTCATTCTGGGGTGACGGAGGGATCATAACATTCGAGCCTTTTTTTTTATGCTTTTCCAGAGGTATGGAGAAAGCTGCAATCAATAGGTCGACAAGCCTCCCTTCCCGAAAGGAAGAGATTAAAGCGAATATTAAGATTCATATTTCAAGACTGCAGTGCATAAAGAAGCACACTTACCATATGTGCAGATGCATCATAGCCAGTTAGAGTGTACTGGCTCATCAGGAGCCCGACAACAAATATGTAAACATTGATGTTGATTCCCTGTCCATTATCAGTGTTGAAGTGAGTAAAAACAAATTTGGCACTAGCCCTCTCAGTTGCAAAACCTGGTATGAGAATCATAAGGAGAAAAACAGCTGGAAATAGCAAGACAGGTCAAGAGGTTTTAGGAGGATAGAACCCACTGACGTCAATTGGAAATTAAAACAATAAAAGCAAATACTATTCATGGATTTTCCATACCTATGATATTCCACGCAGCAGCAAGTTGACCAAAGAAGGATAAAAATGATATAGAAAGGCTATTTATGATGGCATGAACAAGTAGAATTCCACCGTAGGTGACAATAACAATATATTTAGAAGCCTCATATCCACCACCATTTTCCCTTCTGAGCTAAGTAGAATATCACTTGAATTAGTTGAGCCAGTGAGAAATCCACACTTCTTGTGACAGCCCACTACAAACATTCCAGTATTTTAAAATATTATGGCAATTTTACTTGTCTATTGGAGGTTTTGAGGTTCCATATACATATTGATTATCATAAATACCTGACCAACAATGTTGAACCTGCATGTAAAAAGAGGGGTTAATGAGAAGTTCACTTAAAGAACATTGGAAGAGATGATCGTGAAGTTGCAAGTTACAAACTTTGCCTCAAGATCAGAAAGAAAACAGATGGCCAAAAAGGAATCCAGATCATATTGTTAAAAGGTAAGTCACTAACTAAGCTACTTATTAGCTAGTTTGCAATGCAAAGGCATAGAATCCAATAGAACTTACACCAATAATATGTCATGCTTTTGAGTCACAAAGTTTATTACTAGCCATCCAGTAAGCTTGGAAGAGTTGTCCTTGTGGTGAAGGTATGAGGTTAAGGAGTGTATACTCTTTATAAATGCTTTCTAACCCAATAATTTGAGAAGGGATAACCTTTACATGGAATGAAACATAATTAAGAGGTAACTCACCATGGGAGATAATGTCACAATGCAACACATGTAACATAATGATGGTATAGATCCCAGCCATGAAGTGAAGCTATCCTAACAATGGTATATAAGATAGCACTGGCTCATGGAAACCCATGCTGCTGTCTTTGTTATTATGTGCACAAGGGGGCATATCCTCTCAAGCCATGATTTGTTGTATGACAATGATGATGATTACTACTAATACTGTTAGCTGATGGTGGTGGTGGAGATTATTGTACTATTCTATCTTGATGATAAATACTCTGATTTTCCTAAGAAACCTTTTAGAATGGAGACAGAAATTTAAAGTTTGATCATAGAGGTGCTTAGCAAGCCAAAGGTTTGGCCATACAATCAATTATGTCTATTGTTTTTCAAAAATATACAATTTGTTGCCATACCATGGCTTTTGCATATACACTCAAACAGAGATTTAGGGGTGGCAACGATATGCCAGATATGGTTGTTTCAACACAAATCTAACTGAGAAGGTTAATGCAATTCACACTATGTATCAGCACGACTTTAAGAAAAATAAAAATGAAATTTTACCAATTGTTTCATCCCACTTCCAAAAGCAGTTGGCTATGAAACAAGAAGTTTAACAGGAAATCCCCCCTACAGTGATCTCATAGCATCATCTAGCTGCATGAGTCTAATGGTCCTCGTGCCTATTGAACATCCTGTCTCTCTGGTCATCTCCTCACCCTCGAGTCTCACCCCAAAATGCCTGAAGATGAGTGTTAGTAGTCTTCCAAAACAAAGATTCCTCATACTCGGGCGCTCTACAATATTGATCATGATATTATGTATGATATATGCCAAATCTATCTCTAATCCCATATAAATAGAATATATGACTAAGGCCTCCATCACGGACACCTTATGGTGATGTCCTGCCTTGGGCTTGATGTTTCTGCCCACAATCCGACCGATCACCCTCGTTGTTGGAGTCATCTCTCCACTGATCCATGTACTATGGCATCGAATATCATCCCATAATGTGGCACATATCTTGTGCAACTCATATGGAAGAACATGTCTGTCCACCCTACCACCGACTGGTATCCATACACAAGCATGCGGGTAGAAAGGTACCCCGAAGATCTCTGCGAGTGTGCGGGTAGTGAAGCGAATCCGTGTCCCTTGTACCTGACTAGCTACTACCAGCTGAAGTAAATCCACTCCCAATCCCTCCTCAAATGATGTCAAGTTGTTGTAAAACAGCCAAACCAACTCCGGATACACTGGTAGATCATTCATAAACAGGTGTGTCCATCTCATTGAATCAAAATGTCGTATGATCCTAAATGTCCTCAACTCTCGCAATTGTAGTACTTGACCATGCTTGTTGTGACACAGTGTCCGAAATAAGTCTCATATAGAAACTCTGTCTGTGGTGTCGTAAATCTGTGTCTATCTATGACCTCCTCTCGTGGCTGAGGCAGAGCTTGTCCTCGACCTCTCCTGTCTCCTACTAATCTACCTCTACCATGGCCTCCTCCTCGTCCCTATCGCTGCATGATGACTTTACCTATAGAAAAGATTAAACAAGTCAATGTTAGAGAATTACCAAAGAAGTTTAGACAAGAAGGGCATTTTCGTAATTTTTGAAAATTTTCGATTTTGGGGAAAATTCAAATTGAACATACTAGCATGTGCATAATACCTTGAATTTCATGCTTATGAATTTTAATTGAAGAAAACCCATCGAAATCGCGGCCTAAAGCAGAAAATTCAGCAAACTAGAAATGAGATTTTTGGTTTTTTAGGTCTAAATTGGGGATTTTTGAAAACGTCGAAATTGGTTGAAACGAATTGCATGAGTACCTCTAGCATATCATTTCTAGCATGTGACAACTGATTTGATGTTAAAATTCCAAGCGGTTTGGGAGTAATCAAAATTTTTCTAAATTTGGGAATTTCGGTTGAGTTAGCGAGAGCAAGTTTGTGTTTTTGTGTTTGCTTGATGTTTAAGATTTGTTTTTGCATGGAAACTATGGGATTATGTTACTAAGCATGCATGAACATTTTTCTAACCTAGAACAACAAGTTAAACATGGATTTTCAAGAAATCTAAGCAAAGAAACCAACTTGAGAAGATGATGAATAGTGCTTACCTTGCTTTGATCTTCTAAGTGTGTTGTGTTGATGTTGTTGAAGCTTCTAAGCACTTAGAATCTCTTTGGAAACCTTGGCAAAATGGTTCTCCAGAGCCCTTTCTTGAGAAAATTGAGTTTGAAATGAAGTTTGAAGTGAAAATGGGGTTTTAAAACCCAAAATTTGTGGGCTGTAATTGCTTGGTCGACTGATTGGTTACTTGACCAAGCCAGTCAACCAAAGGAGGACAGAGATGCCTGTTTTGGGTTTTGCTCGGATTTTCGGCTCGATTTTTGGATTTCTTACCAATGTTTGATTGTTTGCTTTCCATGTTGATGATTCTAAGTATGTTTAAGCATTCTAATCACTTGGTCTTGAAGTTGTTGACGAATCTTCAATGTTGGTGTTGTCATCTTTGTTTTTGCAGAATGGTTGTCTTAAGAAATAGACTTGTAAGTTCCGGTAGCACCGGTAATGGTGAGACGTCTGCTGGTACTTCAGACCAATAGACGCAAAAGAACAGTCACACCACTAATGACCTTCCAGGTGCTCCTGAGATTGGAAGCTTTCGGGATATTGCTAATGTTATGAATAACATGATGCAATAGCAGGCAGCCCAATTTACTTAGATGATGACAAGTTTCATGGCGGTTCATGGCGGGAATCGTGCTGCGGGCAAGGGAACCCAAATTTTGTAGCCCCATATGTGGAGAGGTTCGCAAGGACCCCGCATACTAAGTTGATGGAGAGTTTTCTGAAACTACAAGTGTCGTCATTCACCGGTGTAACAAAGGATGCTCTATTTCCTAACAAATGGCTGAGGGATTAGAGAAGCCCTTCCGGAATTTGCAGTGTACAGATGCCCAAAAAGTTCATTTTGCCGAGCAGAAGCTTCAACATGAGGCAGATGCATGGTGGACTTCGAATCGCCCTATTCTTGAAGATCTCCATGCGGGTGTCGTTTCATGGGAAGTGTTTAAAGAAGCGTTTTGTAAGAATTACTTTCCTGAAGCTGTGAAGGATGCCAAGGAGGCAGAATTTATGGCATTGGTTCAAGGTTCCTTATCTGTGCTGGACTACCAACAGAAATTTGAAGAGCTACTCTTTTTCGCCCCTGATTCTTTCAAACCTGACAATGCGAAAGCGAAGAAGTTTTTCAAAGAACTGTGGCCATTGATAAAGGCATATCTCACCGTTCTCCCTCTCGAGAGCTATGCCTAGGTAGTATAGAATTCTAAGAAGCTAGAAGAAACAGAAAGAGAAAATGTTCGAGTCCAGAGGCCTTGGCAGCCAAGGAACCCTGGTTATGTTGACCGCCCTGATCGATAATTTGTGAAACCTACTCCATATCCCACGCCTACCTTTCAGCCAAGGAGTGTTGGACAGAGTTCAGGTGTTACACATGCGGGCCAACATAGTCATCCTAGTGGAGTTAGACATGCGAGAGCTGTTTATCCTTCTCGGCCTGGGATTGCTAATCCTAGACCTGCATTTCAAAGACTGCTGCTGTAGCGACTCTTGTTGGACAGAAGGACTCTAGTTGTTTCTTTTGCAACCAAACCGGTCATTATGCTCGTTATTTGTCCGAAGAAGCCTGCTCAGCCTATTGCTTCAGTTGTGAGAAGTGCTCCTGCTCCTACCCCTACCCCTCCCTCTGGAAGAGTGTTCAACATGTCTGGTGTTGAATAGGACCCTTGTCATGATGTTTTCACAATTACATTGTTAGTTGCTTCATTTCTAGCATTTGTTTTGTTTGATACGGGTGCATCTCATTCATTCATCTCATCTACATTTGCTTTGAAGACTAACCTAACACCCAGGTGTTTAGCTAGTTGTTTGTTGATTAGTACCCCTGTTGGGTTTGTTGTAAAGCTAGATAGAGTGTTAGAAGGATGTCCTATGTTGGTTTGTGGAAAGAATTTGAAGGTGAACTTAGTGTTGTTTGATATGAAGGACTTCAATGTAATTTTGGGAATTGACTGGCTGACATCCCACAATGTTGTAATCTTGTGTTCTTCAAAGAAAATTCAGTTTCGGTTGAGTGAGAATTCAATTTTTGAGTTCCAATGAGAAAAGGGAAGGATTAGTAAGAACATTTTGACCGCATTGATGCAAGTCTATGCATTTGTGAAAAGTGCTTCACCTAGAAGCAAGGTCAAGTAAGGAAAGAAGCTTGAAGAGGTCAAGGTTGTGTGTGATTTTTCCGATGTGTTTCCAGATGATCTGTCAGGACTGCCCCCTGATAGAGAAGTTGAGTTTTCCATTGACTTAACTCCTACAGCTGCTCTGGTATCTAAAGCTCCGCATAGAATGGCACCTATCAAGTTGGAAGAGTTGCAAACACAACTGAATGAGCTCTTAGAGAGAGGTTTTGTACAACCTAGTGTATCACCTTGGGGAGCTCCAATCTTGTTTGTGAAGAAGAAGGACGGTAGCATACGTTTATGCATTGATTACCGGAAGTTGAACAAGTTGATCGTCAAGAATAGATATCCGCTGCCCCGGATTGATGATCTTTTCAATCAGTTGAAAGGTGCAGCTGTGTTCTCGAAGATCGATTTGAGGTCTGGATATCATCAGTTGAAAGTGAAGTCAAGTGATATCTTCAAGACAGCGTTTAGAACAAGATATGGACATTATGAGTTTAGAGTTATGCCTTTTGGTTTAACTAATGCTCCTGCTATATTCATGGATCTCATGAACCGAGTATTTCATCATGTGCTTGATAAGTTTGTGATCATCTTCATTGATGACATCTTGATCTATTCGAAGAATGAAGAAGAGCATGTGAAACATCTAAATTTCACATTGCAAAGGTTGAGAAAAAAGAAGTTCTATGCTAAGTTTAGCAATTGTGACTTTTGGCTCTCTAGGGTAGTATTTCTCGGCCATGTACTTTCAGCCGAAGGTATTCGTGTTGATCCTGAAAAGGTGCAAGTGGTTGCCGAATGGGAAAGACCAAAGACTATGACTGAGATAAGAAGTTTCCTTGGATTGGCGGGATACTATAGAAGGTTTATTCAGAATTTTTCTAGGTTGGCTGCTCCTATGACTAAGCTAACTAGAAAGGAAGAGAAGTTTGTGTGGACCGAAGCTTGTGAGAAGAATTTCGAAGAGCTGAAAGTTAGATTGACAAGTGCTCCGGTTTTGACTATACGTGATAGTTCCAGTGGTTTGACAGTCTACACTAATGCTTCTAAGATTGGTTTGGGTTGCGTGTTGATGCAACATGGTAAAGTAGTGGCATATGCCTCTCGGAAATTGAAGAATTATGAGCGAAACTACCCCACTCATGATTTAGAGCTTGTTGTCGTTGTCTTTGCGTTGAAAATTTGGAGACATTAACTGTACGGTGAGAAGATCGCTATCTTCACAGATCATAAGAGTTTGAAGTTCTTCTTCACCTAGAAGGAGTTGAATATGAGACAAAGGAGATGGTTAGAGTTGGTGTCTGATTATGATTGTGACATCTAGTATCACCCAGGTAAGGCTAATGTTGTTGTTTATGCTCTTAGCAGAAAAAGTCAGAAGAAAGTATTGAACTTGAATGCTTTAAGTCAACCCTTGTTGTCTTCGATTGCATGTTTTGATTTGGAAGTTGTTTCTGAAGGTTCGAATTTTGTTCTCTCTGCTATGACAGCAAGATCCACCCTTAGAGATAGGATAGTTGCCCTGCAAGGTTCCGACCAAGAGTTGAAAGAGAAGATTGAGAAAATTGCTTTGAATCCCGAAATGGACCCTAATTTTTGTATGTCTATGGATGGTGCTTTGTTGTTTTGAGGTAGACTTTGTGTGCCAGATGTTGAAGAAATCAAGAAGGAAATATTGAAGGAAGCACACCAGTCAATCTTTACAATACACCCTGGAGGTACCAAGATGTACAAGGACTTAAGGGAACATTTTTGGTGGATTGGTTTAAAAGCTGATGTTGAAGATTTTGTTGCCAAGTATGAGACTTGCCAACATGTGAAAGTTGTTTGTCAACCTCCGTCAGGATTACTTCAGCCCCTTCCTATTCCTAGTTGGAAGTGGGAAGATATCTTTATGGAATTCGTGACTAGCTTGCCTCGGACAAGTAAAGGTAATGACACTGTGTGGGTGATTGTTGATAGGTTGACCAAATCAACTCATTTTATTCCTATGAAGATCACTCATACTTTGGATAAGCTAGCTAGACTTTATGTGAACAATGTAGTTAGTCTGCACGGAGTGCCTGTGAGTATTGTTTCTGATCGTGATCCTAGGTTCACCTCAAGGTTTTTGAATAGTTTGCAGAAATCCTTGGGAACCCAATTGAATCTGACTACAACTCATCATCCATAGTCTGATGGACAATATGAGCAAACAATGCAAACCTTGGAAGATATGTTTTGATCTTGAACACTTAGCTTTGGTTAAGTTTTCCTATAAGAACAATTTTCAAGCAATAATAGGCATGGCTCCATTTAAAGCTTTGTATGGTAAAACTTGTAGAACGCCTTTGTATTGAACTGAGACTGGTGAAAGAAGAGTCTTGGGTCCAAAAATGATTGAACCTACAACACGATGGTTGATATGATTAGAGAAAGGATCAAGTATGCCCAGTCTAGACAGAACTTATGCCGACAAGAGAAGAACCAATTTAGAATTTCAGATTGGAGAGAAAGTCTTCCTCAAAGTATCACCTATGAAGGTGGTGATGAGATTTAATGTTAAAGGAAAGCTTAGCCCTTGTTTCATTGGACCTTTTGGGATTCTAGAGAAAGGTTGGACCTGTTGCATACCATTTGGCATTACCCCCATCTCTTGCTAGAGTTCACAATGTGTTTCATGTTTCGATGCTTCGGAAGTACATAGAGAACCCGGAACACATACTATAACAAGCACCTCAAGGACTTAGTGCTAATCTTTCCTACGATGAAGAGCCAGCTTGAGATCCTAGACAAAAAGGACAAACAGTTGCGGAATCGCACCATTCCTTTGGTGTAGATTCGGTGGAAGAACTATAACCTTAAAAAAGCTTCATGGGAGAAAGAAGAAGGCATGAAGGAGAAGTTTCCTCATCTTTTTGAAAGCACAGGTATGCTTTCAATTTCGAGGACGAAATTCCTTTTAAGGGGTGGGGGAGAATGTGAAACCCAGCCCTATCCTAACCCTGACCCTGACCCGGAACCCTTGATGTTTGTAGGTCCGAAGACCTAGAGTGGTGGAAGAAGAGACTTGTGGGCCCTCGTAGTTGAAGACTTGGTGTAGGTCCTAACCCTTGATGTTTGTAGGTATGCTTTCAATTTCAAGGACAAAATTTCTTTTAAGGGGGGGAGAATGTGAAACCCAGCCCTGTCCTAACCCTGACCCTGACCCGGAACCCTTGATGTTTGTAGGTCCGAAGACCCGGAGTGGTGGAAGAAGAGACTTGTGGGCTCTCGTAGTTGAAGACTTGGTGTATGATTCGGAGCCCATGGATATTGACAGTGATGCTCCTTACTTGGATGCATTGTTAGTGTTCAATGGGAAACCGCACCTAGAAGAGGGGAAGCTTAGTTGAAGTACTTGATGCGCTTCCAGTCTTGTTTTGAAGGTATTTCTCTACTCTAGACTTGTTTATTGACTTGTAGGAGAAAACCCAACTAAATTCGGATCGATCTAGCCTTTCATTTCCCTAGATCAAGCATGTTGTCCATGCTTGGTCAACTGGGCCAGTCGACCAAGCCAATTGCCCAAATCCGAGAAAAAGATGATTTTTGGATATTCCCTTCTCTACTTAAGTGCTTCTCGTGTTTTGAACCCTATTTCACATTCCTAACTTGCTGAGACCATGGGGAGAGCTTCCCAAAGCACCTCCTTGGTAGTAGTGAAGATTATTCCATTCAAATCATTGCCAATCATTGCTTCTTGTCTCCATTAACACCTACAAGGTATGATTCATCACTCTCACTCTCTATTCTACTCTTTTCTTTTCTTTTCTTTTCTTGCTATTGTAACCTTGGAGTTGATGCTGCAACTTTGCAACCATCACTCCAAGTGTTCACTCTTAGCTAATCTATGATCTTATTCCATTTCTATTGATGCTATGCTCTCATTTCAATTCTTGCATATGCATTGCTATGATTCTCTTCTTAACTTCATGCATTCTTGTCCTAAACTGAGGTATGAAGTGTGCTAAGTCTATGTTCTATGCTAGCATATGATTCTAATCCTTTTCTTATCAGTTCCCCTAGCTAATTCCTTCATTTCCATTGCAATTTCATTTGATTCCAATTCATGCTATGATTCTTGTATTTAGAACATAGGGTTTAAATTTGGGGATTTCTAATTAGACCATTAGATTGTGTTAATTACTTGATTAATAGTGTTCTTATACTATTACAATGAATCCCTCCAAGTTTCGGATTGATCCGAGCCCCGGAAGATCGATTTCGGGCCAAAAAGCACTATTCAACCCCAACACTGTTCACTTGGTCGACTGAGTTAGTCGACCAAGTCAGTCAACCAAGCAGTTGCTGAATTGTGTACTTCGCCAATTTGATTCGTTCGACCTCCAATTTTCCCGAATTTCTTTTCTAATCTTTCATTTATGTTTGTCTAGGGTCTTAATACCATCTTTGGATCATTCTTTTTGTGACCTTTGGATTATCATCATTGTGGCTTAAGGTAAGGACGGTTATACCCATATGACATAGACTATGTGATTATTACACTGATGTTGGCAACTTAGTAGGCTCAACTTATTAGTTGTATTTAGACATCATTTGACTATTGTAGTTACCTTATGACAGTAGCACCATGTTTATTTACTTTGTTTATCATGTCTATTCATTCTTGTTATTTACTTATACACTTGATTATGTGATGATATGACGTATCTTTCAATATGATGATGTATCATGTATGTATGATATGATGAACTAAGAATGTGATTGGATAAGTATGATTTGGGATTGGGGAATGTCCTTTTGACATTTTTGTCCTTGGACATCAGAGGGAATAGTATGGGATGTTCTCCAAAGATGCCAATCGATGCTTTCCCGAATCATTGGATGACATACATAGGACTTGTCTAGATGTGTTGGCTAGGACATCCCCGTTGTATCAAACCCAAATCGGAAGGGCATTGAGACCGAATGACCCATGGTAGTAGTATGGTTTGATGGGTGCTCAAGACCGGTAACCACCCCGTGAGAGGACATAAATCATACTACGGATACCCGAAAGGGGCCATTTATTGGTAGGGTTGCAAATAGCTAGACTTGGGCTCACGGGTGCTTGAGACCGGTGGGTTAGATCCGTGAGAGGACGTGAGAGCTTCCCGTCTACTATTTGTGGATGACCAAAAGGGTTGGTGAGTCCGGTGAGTAATATCTGTGGTGACTCTAGTGTGAAGGATACCGGAAAGGATCCCGGGATGGGAGGAATGGACGTATCTAGATCTGACATGATATGACTAAGTAGATGACTTGCATTGGGCTAGGCTTCACCTTGACATGCGCCACTACTTAGACCAATGGTGATGTGAGAGAGCAGTGACTTAAATCCCAGCCATGGATTGTCCCAAGGGATGCAGGACCCATTACCAGCCGGTGATTGAGTGATTGAGACTTACCTAAAGAAGTATGATGCTATGACTTAAAGCATGTCTACCATAGAGACTAGCATATGTAGAGTTAGAATCATACTTGCATCATGTGTTTCATATCATCTTGCATCATGTCATGACTTGTAACATATGGTTTATGTATTATGGAATAACTACCTTGCTGAGTTCTCTCGAACTCATTCCTTTCTGTGCAATTGTTTTGTTAGATTTCTCTACAAGTACCGAAGAAACTGATGGCTCATACATCGAGGTGGACCAGGATTCTCATACTACACTGAAGGTCCTAGCCACTATGAAGGTTACGGTGAAAATACCGAGGGTGGTTACCCTCCGTACCAAGATTAGCCCAACCTTGGTGTGGGAAAGGCCTTGCTTAGTTTCCTTTATGTACACTTATAAGGATATATTGTATAAAACCAATGAGACCTTAGCTTAGGCCTTTATACTGTTTTTTTGGAAACCTTGATCTGTAACTTAAACTTTCACTGATATACTCGTGTTAAACTTTGGATCTATAACTTAACTTTGATTGATTTACATTCCGCTGCCACTAAAGGAGTGAATTCCGCTCACTTCTTTCCTTTTGATTATACCCTTAGTATCATTTTATTCCGCACTCTGATTATCTGTTCTTATCTTATTCTTGATGTCATTTATTATATGCTTTTACCTTAATTATTATTGTTCATGATTGTGTTATCTCGTATGTGGAAGGCATGGTTGCTTGATACTTGATCCTTGGGACTGTGGATCACATACCCTGGTATGCCTGGTAGGGTACTAGCTGGGTGGATGTGACATGCATTGTATGTCTCATATCATATTGCATCATGCTATGTATCTGATATCATGTTATTTATGTTATTATGGAATAACTTGCCTTGCTGAGTTCTCTTGAACTCACTTCTTTTGTACAAATATCTTTTGTTAGATTATTCTACAGGTATAGAAGACTATGAAGGCCAATATGAGGAAGCACAAGCTGAAGAAGCGTACTACATGCAAGGTGTTGATAGTTATGAAGATCTCGGTGATGATCCCTCGAGTGATCATGTTACGTACCATGATTAGCCCTACAGTGGAGTGGGAGCATTCGAGCTTGATTTCTAAAGTCTATGTTTATGAAGACGTTCTTTATAAAGTAGAATAGACTCTAGCATAGTTTGATTATTTCTTTCTTTCTTTTCTTTTGGAACCGATTGTAATATTCTTTTGACATTCGAACTACATTCCATGTACTTGTGGAGTGAGATTCCGCCTCACTCTACATTTTGATTATATACATGTATTGGTATCATTTCCGCACTCTGATGTTATTTTGTTACTTTGCTTTAATCTATTAATTAATATTGTTAACATTGATTTAGTCTTGTTCTTGATTATATTATTGTGAATGTGGGAGGTTGATTTCCTTGATACTGATCTTCGGGACTATGAGTCACACGCTCGAGTATGCCAGGTAGGGTACCAGCTGGGTGGATGTGTGATAACTCTATAGATTGGTAATTTTATACTTGAGATGGCTTGATTTAGGAGTATTTTTATCTTGTTTTAGTGTTAGTAGTCATTAGATGTAGTCTTATTGAGTCTTAACATGTTACATCTTGTATAGGTCATTATTGTCACTCTTACATGAATTTCTCTTCAGATTAATGGATGAATTTGATTAATCCTATTTCTCTTGAAAAATGTAGGGGAAGATCCACAATAGAAGAAGAATCAGTCCTCTAACTTTGCTATAAAGTTTGCTGCAACAATACGGAGCAGAATATTCTTAGATCCAATTCAAGTGGAAATGACTAAAAGGGCTAACTTAATGGACTTTCTTCTTGTCATTCCATGAAAGATATCAGCCGTTGATATCAAAGGAAAATGTTCTAATCCTACAAACCAATTTTAACCTAGGACTTTGGGGGAGAAGAAGGGAAGAAAAGAGGAGAGAATACACGGGTAAGGAAAGAGAGGACACGGAGCAAGACGAAGAACCAGAGCTGGACTCGTGCAGAAGCAAGGAGAGCTGCTGGAGAAGATGATCTACTGGAGAAGAAGGCTGGAGCTCGTGTGGAAGCATTGAGGCTTTAGTTTCTTTTCATTTTTATAACTTTATCTTCTTATCTTCTAGCTTAATGTTAACTATAACTACTACTATGTTTTGGATTTCTGTTATGGGCTAAACTTGTGCTGTGTTGGGATGATAGTAATACCTAAACCTTAATTTTGAGATATAACTATCATGTGTTCTTTAGTTTTACTGCAATACAACTTGTTGTCAATGAATTCAGCATGATATATATTGATTAATTTCGGTTCTTGATGAATCTTTCATGAACGATTGTTATGATTGAGTTAACTGGAAAGTTAATGTAGTCTAGATGCTTGTTGAATTGTGTGAGTTAGCATAATCCTTAATTAGTTTGTGTTAATTAGTAGGTTGGGAAGGAATACCCAATTACCTCACATTGCCATGATTGGGATTAGATTTAAATTGCTTTCATATTTCAATTATTCATAGGAATATGCAGATGTTGAATTAGGACGCTAATCATATATGTATATTGGAAAATACCTTTGTGCCATTTCATTCCAGGTTCTTGACATATTTTGGGCTGTAGTATTACTTTAGTATTTGCATTATAAAATTCAGGGGAAGGGAAACTTGACTCCCAACACTCTTTTCACTCACTAAGTTCCTTCTATTGCTTAATCTCCATTTTAGTTCTTTAGTTTAATTACCTGCCATTTGGTTATTTAGTTAGTCAATCACAAATCAATCTTGTTAATTTTGTTTAAATCAATTTTACTTTTACATTGAAAGTTAAGGATGGAATTCTCCGTGGGATCGATACTCTACTTACCATTTATTACTTGATTGTGATACGTACACTTGCGTAATATCTTGAGATACAAGCAACAAGTTTTTGGCGCCGTTGCCGGGAATTTTGTCATTAATAATTAGTGTAGAAGTAAGTTTTTGTTTTATCTATTGAAATTTGTTTACTTTGATATTAGTTTTCTTTTATTCCCAGGTACTTTTTCCCTTGTATGAACAAAGCTGCCGATCAAGAGTTGGTACCCTTTGACTTAGAAATAGAAAGGACATTTTGAGCTAGAAGAAGGGAGCAACGAGGCTTAGCAGCAGTTCCAACAATGGCTGAAGTAGTGACAAATGGGTTGAATAATATCGAGAATAATATGGCAGCTAAGGGTGAAGATAGAGATAGGGCCATCAGAGCGTATGCTGTCCCCATGTTACATGAGCTGAATCCAAGTATAGTAAAGCCAGAAATCCAAGCATTACATTTTGAACTTAAGCCTGTGATGTTCCAAATGCTTCAAACAGTAGGACAGTTTGGTGGGATGCCAAAAAAATATCCTCATCTTCATCTTAGACTCTTCATGGAAGTTAGTGATTCTTTCAAAATACCTGGAGCAACTGAAGAAGCTTTGAGATTGAAGCTATTCCCTTACTCATTGCAGGATAGGGCAAGAGCATGGTTGAACTCCATACCTCCACAATCAGTAGCTACATTGAATGATTTAGTAGAGAAGTTCTTGATGAAGTACTTCCCTGCAACAAAGAATGCCAAGTTCAAATATGATATCACTAGTTTTCAACAACTGGATAGTGAATCTTTGCATGAAGCATGGGAAAGATTTAAGGAGCTCTTGCATAAATGTCCTCACCATGGTATTCCTCATTGGATTCAAATGGAGACTTTCTACTATGGTTTAAGTGGACAAACTCGATCCATAGTGAATGCATCAGCAAATGGGTCTATATTGGTGAAGTCTTACAATGAAGCTTATGAGATCTTGGAGAGAATGGCCAACAACAACTACCAATGGCCAGCTAAGAGAGGTGCTGCAAATAAGAGAGTGGTAGGGATTTATGAATTAGATGTAGTGACAACTTTAACTGCACAAGTGTCATCCCTATCTAGTGTGTTAAAATCTGTAAACTTGGTTATAGCTGTACAAACTCAACAAAATACAGCAGTCTCGTGTACATATTGTGGTGGGGAGCATGTCTTTGATAGCTGTCCATCTAACCCAGAATTTGCTTACTATGTTGGTAATTTCAGCAATGCCAATAACCCATATTCTAACACCTATAATCCTGGTTGGAGGCAACACCCTAACTACTCTTGGAATGCTCAAGGACAGAATGTAGGCCCATCTTCCATCCCACCTCGACCTCATCAGCTTCCAAGTGCTCAACAACAAGTGAAAATTCAGCCTATGGAACCCTCTTCATCAATAGAGCTTCTATTGGAGGAGTATATGGCAAAGAATGATGCAATGATTCAGAGTCAAGCATCTTCATTGAGAAATTTGGAGAATCAAGTTGGACAGCTAGTTAATGTTTTAAGCAATCGACCTCAAGGATCATTGCCAAGTGACACAGAAAATCCTAGGAGTGAAGGCAAGGAGCATTGTAACGTTATTGCATTAAGGAGTGGAAAACCTCTAGAGCCACCTCATTCAAAGCCTAGCCAACAAAAGGGACCTATTTCTATCCAAGAAGAAATGCTTTGTTGTGGATGTCATTGAAGAATTGGTTTCAAAAGAGTTGGAGAAAGAGTGTATTAAAAACCCACTAGAGCTTTCATTGGCAATAGAAATTGAACAAGTGGATGATGAAAGAAGTAGATATATGGCTTGGTTAGAGGCAAGACCAGCTAAGGCATTTAGAGGGAGTGCATTGGAGCCTCTTGGGTTAGCTAAATGTGAAACTAAACCCTGTAAACCATCAATTGAAGAGCCACCTATGTTAGAGTTCACACCTCTCTCAAAACACGTTTAGTATACTGATTTGGTTGAAGCCAAGACACTCCCTGTTATTATTTCAGCGGTGCTAACAGAGGTGCAGGAAGATATGCTACTTGAAGTGCTGAAAAAGTGTAGAAGAGCACTGGGATGGAATATAATAGAGATCCAAGAGACCAATCCTTTAGTGTACAAGCTTAAAATTTGGTTGGAGAAATGTTGCAACAGGTATGTGAAGTAGCAAAGGAGTTTGAGTCCAATTATAGAAGGTGCACAAGAAGAAATCATTAAATGGCCTTGGGAACTAGAGCATGCAATGGATCAAGCACTATTGGGGTGCACCATTAGAGCATGACAAATCTTTAATCATCCTTCAAGATGCTTAAAAAGGGAGGCAACCCAATTTCATTGTTTTTAGTTATGTTTTTGGTTATTAGTTAAGTAGTTGTTGAATAAAGTTATGGGTAGTTTACAATTTTTGTTTTTTCTTACTCTTCACTTGATAATAAAACTAAAAGATGCATTGATGACATGTATTTTTGATGTGCATGGAGTGTGGGGAACACAAAGAGATTGAGTACCCAACTGCTGAACAGAGCATGTGGCATTACCCAGGAGAATTCACTATCTTTGTCATAGTTTTTGCTGCAACAAAGTTTTGTTCATTAGCTATGGGTCTGGCATCCTCTGCTACAAATTGTATTCTGTGTTCGTTGTTGTAGCGATGCTGCAGCAACACTACAACAAAGTTTTTTCAGCTAGCTACGGGTCTTGCATTCTCTGCTACAAATAGCATTCTGTGTTCGTTACTATAGCAATGCTGCAGCAAGGTTAAACCCACTCATCAGACCCGGTTTAACCTTGAACCCAACCAACCTATCGGTTCCACACTTCTAAACCTCTCTTAAAACATGCTGACCCAAAAATAAAATAAAATAAAATAAAATAAAAAACCCAAAATTGTTACCCACCTTCGCCCACCTCTGTGCTACCTTCTTCACCTATCTTGCCTACCCAACCAAACCCCTAAATTCCTCTCAATTTTCATCTTCGATTTCCTTCTCCATTGTCTATCCTTGCTGCATCAATGTTGCGTTCGATTTTTGTGTGCTTAGGGCTGCTCCAGTTGCACTCCCTCTTTGCATCAGCTAAGTGTTCACATTCATGATAATGCAGCAAATCCGTAGCTGGTTCAGGGAAGTCTTGTTCTCCTTCTTTCTCTCTGTTTTTCCATTACTTTATTTTTCTTTCTTTCGCTGTGAGGACACTACTCATTTTAAGTTTGGGGGTATGCTTTGCCCTGTTCCAATCATTGCATGTGTCATCTTGTCATCTTTATTTTCTAGATGTTCTTAGTTTCTTAATTGTTTTTAACTTTCTGTCGTGGTTCATGTTAAATGTTGAATACATTATTCTAGTTGCTAATTTCTAAGTTGCTATCCAACATTTTAGAGTCAGAGTTTTGTTATTTTGTTATTGTTGAGATAGTCTATTTTGTGGTGTTTCTACTGTTTGAGGCTGAAGCACTGTCAGTAGATTTTTTTTTTTTATTTTTTATTTTTAGTTTGTAAATGTGTTGTGTAGTCAATATGTGCTATTATGTAATTTGGATGGTAGTTAATTAATAAGAATGTTAGTGCTTCTTGATCTAATTTTGTTGGAGATCCTAGCACAAGTATGCTATAATGATCTGATGTATGCATTTACTCATTTCTCTGATGTCATATCATTGAGCACCAAGTGAGGTTTCAAGCTCTAGAGAACCTGGGAACAGTTGGACCAATGTGAAAGTTTAGGATTTTAGAATTGGTTGAATGAGAGATTTGAGACTTACACATTAGGGGTCCCTATTTGGGTGTTTCCAAGAATTTTGTGCATTGTAAGTTGGCTGAGGTTTGACTCCCTCCCTTACTCCACAAGAATAATGCTCCGCTGTTTTGGGCCACCTAGTAACCAGGAATATGCATGTAACCCATGTGTATTTTTTACATCAACAGTGGCCTGGAATATGAGCATATATATATAATAAGAGAGAGAGAAGAGAGAGAGAAGAGAAAGAAAGAAAGAATAATGCTCCGCTAATTTGGGATGCCTAGTAACCAGGATTATGCATGTAACCCATGTGTATTTTTGACGTCAATAGTGGCCCGGAATATGAGCATGCAAAGGCACTCTTGTTTGTGATCTTGTTGAGTAACTGGGTATCTTCATCACAAATGAGCGATATTCGCGTAAAAAGACAGGATGACAACAGCGGTTAAAAAAAAAAAAAAAAAAAAAAAAAAAAGAGAAGAAGATGGTTCATAAAGAATAAGTTTGGGGGTCAAATGCTCAAAATAGTGTGAAACAAGTTTTTGGGGTGTAAAATGATATGGGTCCCTAATTAGTGGAGAGGTAATCATTTGGTCAACATATGAGATCAATGAACTAAACTTGAGGACCATGATTCAGTTGGACTAGGGTAATTTGAGGCAAGATTCTTAACTTTCACACATCCACTTGAGGGCATCCTTACAAGTAAAGTATGACATCTAAGTGTTAATGGCCAGACGTGTTGGATCTAAAAAAAATTGGAAAAAGATTGAGAGGCAACTTTTGTCTAACACCCATCCTATTGCATGATTAAGCCAAGTTATTTTCTTTTCTTTTCTTTTGTTCTCTTAATGCTTTCATTAGTAGTTAGTTTGTGTTTTCATTTTTCTTTATTGCTCGAGGTCAAGCAATGTCTTAAGTTTGGTGGTGTGATAACTCTATGAAATAGAATTAAGATTTGGTAACTTTATACTTGAGTTGGCTTGATTTAGGAGTATTTTTATCTTTGTTTTAGTGTTAGTAGTCATTAGATGTTGTCTTATTGAGTCTTAACATATTGCATCTTGTATAAGTCATTATTGTCACTCTTACATGAATTTCTCTTTAGATTAATGGATGGATTTGATTAATCATCTTTCTCTTGAAAAATGTAGGTGAATATCCAAAATAAAAGAAGAATCTATTCTTTAACTTTGCTATAAAGTTTGCTGCAACAATACGGAGCAGAATATTCTTAGATCCAATTCAAGTGGAAATGACTAAAAGGGCTAACTTAATGGACTTTCTTCTTGTCATTCCATGAAAGATCTCAGCCGTTGATATCAAAGGAAAATGTTCTAATCCTACAAACCAATTTTAGCCTAGGACTTTGGGGGAGAAGAAGGGAAGAAAAGAGGAGAGAATACACGGCTAAGGAAAGAGAGGACACTAAGCAAGAGGAAGAACCAGAGCTGGACTCATGCGGAAGCAAGGAGAGCTACTAGAGAAGAAGGCTGGAGCTCGTGTGGAAGCATTGAGGCTTTTAGTTTCTTTTCATTTTTATAACTTTATCTTTTTATCTTCTAGCTTAATGTTAACCATAATTACTGTTGTGTTTTGGATTTCTGTTATAGGCTAAACTTGTGCTGTGTTGGGATGATAGTAATACCTAAACCTGAATTTTGAGATATAACTATCATGTGTTCTTTAGTTTTACTGCAATACAACTTGTTGTCAATGAATTCAACATGATATATATTGATTAATTTTTGTTCTTGATGAATCTTTCATGAACGATTGTTATGATTGAATTAACTAGAAAGTTAATGCAGTTTAGATGCTTGTTGAATTGTGTGAGTTAGCATAATCTTTAATTAGTTTGTGTTAATTAGTAGGTTAGGTAAGAATATCCAATTACCTCACATTGCCATGATTTGGATTGGGTTTAAATTGCATTCATATTTCAATTATTCATAGGAATATGCAGATGTTGAATTAGGATGCTAAGCATATGTGTATTGGAAAATACCTTTGTGCCATTTCATTCCAGGTTCTTGACATATTTTGGGCTGTAGTATTACTTTAGTATTTGCATTATAAAATTCAAGGGAAGGGAAACTTGACTCCCAACACTCTTTTCACTCACTAAGTTCCTTCTATTGCTCAATCTCCATTTTAGTTCTTTAGTTTAATTACTTGTCATTTGGTTATTTAGTTAGTCAATCACAAATCAATCTTGTTAATTTTGTTTAAATCAATTTTACTTTTACATTGAAAGTTAAGGATGGAATTCTCTATGGGATCGATACTCTACTTATCATTTATTACTTGATTGCGATACGTACACTTGCGTAATATCTTGAGATACAAGCAACAATGTGACACATGTGGCTTTTGGCTTTTGTCCAATTTGATTCATTTGACTTACAAATTATTGTAACCCTGTTTATAGGTGTTCTCTGTTTCCAGTAAAAGTTTTATAATTTTTTCTGGTTTGCATTCTAGAGGATTTCTACTTATTTACAGATAATGACATACAATCTCATCTTTATGTAATGACTTGAACATGCTAGTCCAGTGTCTTTAAATATTGTTATTCAATTTTAAATGCTGTTGTAACTGTGTATAGCATGCTGATCATATCATATACTTGTTTGTATTGTCTTTGCATATACTTCATCAATTATGATTGTGGTATGATGATGATGATGGTTTGTGGTTCTGATGGAAAGGGTATTCCATTTGGATATCTTGACTTGAGATGTCAAAGGGTTGTGGTATGGGACACATGCTCGCTGATGTCTCCAGCACTATCATAACTAATGGAGGACATACTTAGGGAGATTCTAGAGTTGCATGGCTAGGTACCCCACATACTACTACCCTTTCGGTAGGGGAATTGAAGCCGGATGATCCGTGACGATGATGATGTGACTCTGTTTCATCCTACAAGGGTAACCAGTCCGTGCAGAGACTCAGTGGTCCACTATTGTTCATATAATGGTAGGGTTACATATGTTAGGGTTGGGCTCATAAACGTCCAAGGAGCGGATCGGGTGTCATGATGAGTCATGAGACCTTTCTACCCCAACAATATATGGATGACCATAGGGTTATGGAATGGAGTCTAATAGCAGTAGCTAGTCCGTGAGGGTTCTCATTCCTAGGTTACGAATGATATTAAACCGAGTTGGTTGGTGCCATAGGAGATGTATTTGGACTTCATGTAGTATGTCACCATTATAACTTGCATTGGATTAGAAACCCCGACATGCGCCAGTACTTACGC
The DNA here is from genome assembly GCF_041222555.1 of Hakea prostrata. Lineage (NCBI taxonomy): Eukaryota > Viridiplantae > Streptophyta > Magnoliopsida > Proteales > Proteaceae > Hakea > Hakea prostrata. The sequence goes on along the minus strand of NC_142608.1, from coordinate 48,635,213 downwards.
CAATGGTCGTGGTGAGAGAGTGTTGACTTAACTCCAGCCATGATTTGAGAGCTAGGTGTGGACTTTCCCTTTTACCCAGGATCCCTATAGAGGTATCCAGTCCTTGCCAGATCGGAGTGACTAGGCCTACCCAGAGGAGGGCTGGTGTATATCTTAAAGCATGTCAACTATTAGAGACTTGCACAGTTAGATCTTAGTGGCATTCATACTTTTGCATTTCATACATATCATATATGCATTTCATACATATCATATATGCATTTCTAACATATCATATATGCATTTCTTATGGTGTTGACATATGGATGAGAATTATGTTGTTCTTACTGAGTTTATCATAACTCATTCCTTTATTTTCTATGTTATATTAGCTTGTACAGATGGAGGAATATACACCAGAAAATGGATTGTTATCCCATGAAGGAGCCTTCTCATATGAAGAAGATGTGGCACTAGCAATGGGAGATGGAGATAGCCAGTGCAGGAGCTCCTGCGAGTGCATGGAATGCGCTTATAGCACCCATTGATAGGCGTAGGAGACAAGTTACCAGACATTTTGCTGACCATCTGGAGAAGAAGTGGAGAACCCATTTTCTTGATAAACATGAGAAACATTTTCTAACTTTAGAAAAAGAAACCAGAAAGAAACTTATTTAGCCATTTTGAATTGCTTCCGCTGAACTTATATTATTTTGATCATTGATTATTTTATTGGAGTATTTGGACTCCTATAATCCTTTTATTTAATTATTGAACTTATTCTTGCTCACAATTATTTTTACTTGCATTTATTATTATTGATGGGTAAGACCGTGGATCCTGTCACGGATCACTCCCACGGGTTGTCGGGCGGGTAACCGAGACTAGCAGGTGGGGTGTGACACTTCATTTCCAACTTGGCTTGGTCTTGACTTGGCTTGAGCATCCGGAGAATTGGATCCAATGAGTTTGATTAAGTCCACTTGCTTTCATATTAAATTGGACATATATAACTTAATATATCCATTAGTGCCTCATGTCTTTTATCATCAAAACTAATGAAGGCTGATGTGGCAATGCTGACATGGCATTTCTTAACAAAAGATCAATTCAATTCAATGCATTGCACGAAACACAAAATCCGTAAACAATCTAATAATCCATCTAACATATTACATGTTAGACGTAATTTATCATTTTTTAACCCCAAGTCTAGCATGCAATCTCCAATGTTATATTATGAAAACATACTAGGAAATTCATGAATGTTAGTTAGGCATTCGGACATAAAGAATAAAACTGAAGAAAGCGAAGAATAGAGGATTGAATTCCTTGAAATCGATAAATTAATTCATATAAGGATCCATCTACACTCTAGCAATAGAAGTTTAAAACATCATGAGAAAATAAGAAAAAGAAGAACTAAAGGGAAATTTCACTCTAGAGGAAGAAAAACTCCAACCTGGGCAGAACTTCTCCTGATACTTTTTAATGCTCCTCAAAACATCTCCAACAGTTCTTCCTCTATGAAATTCACCTCTACCCTTCTAAAAACATCCTTTATGGCTGGAGTTTGCTCCTTTTTTATAGAATGATTTCCTAGATTACATAGGATATGATTGATTGACTCAATCTAACACAACCAAGAAATTCGCTTGTTTAGGTGGCATATAAATTGCATAATTTCGAGAACTCAAATGCATAATCACACCATTGGATTTGGAGATCAATAAGTCATTAGCTCCTATCAAAAAATTAGCTCAATCAAATGCCAGATGACCATCTGATGAAGGACTTGATCGAAACTAGACAAAGCATATTCAAAACGGTGAACAACCTGTTCAGTCTAGGTGGACAATTTTTTCAATGTAGTTTTACTTCAACAAATTTCTACTAAGAAACTATTTCGATACCTCTAATCCATCTACAGCCCTTAAATGAAGGATGATATTTAGAAAATAAAAATACAATAAATGAAAGAAGCATGTGAAGCTTTTGGAATGTAAAAATATAATATAAAACAAGTGAACATATCATTTAATGATAGTCCAATAAATAATGGGCTTTATAGATGCCCTAGGTACAATATATCTCCAATGCAAGTAATTATACCAAAGAGAACAATCACTTCATTGTTTCAAGCAGTCAATTGATCATCAGGGGAAAACTAAAGTTGTTAGAGTATGCACAATGCAAATCGTATCCAAGTGTTTCATTGGAGTCCTTGTTCTTGTGGAAAGTTTTAATTGTAGACATGAATGTACTAATCAAGCCATCGTATGACTCCAAACATATCTGGAAAGTTGAATTTTGCTTTGGATATTGTTTCATCAACAGTTGAATGTAAGTACAAATGTCTCTTGATCTCTAAACTGAATAACTGGTGATGTTGACTCCATCTCTAACAAGATCCTCCACCTTAAAAGGTGGTACTTGAATCGATTTGTTCATAGTATCAAAACACAATTTGGTGTTTGCAGGAGTGCTTGGTAAACTCTTGCAATTACAGATGTTATTTATCAAATTAGGTTACTAAATGTGCTCATGAAGATATTAGATTGATACTTTCAATCTGACAGAAGAAGCAATAGGGTGAAAGAAAGGAAACAAGATCAAAGGAACAGGAAACACTGTGCATTTGACATAAGAAACCATTCTTCCTTCTAGTTGATGCCCACAAAACCAAATAATGTTATAATATGAGAAATAATGATGACAAGCATGCATGAGTTGTATCTAACATGTCATTTATCTCCTGATTTAGTTAGTAAAATATTTAGTTTTTCATTGCCAAGAAAAACAAAAAAAAAAAAACATACATGAGTTGTATGTAGGCCTGTAAACGGACCAGATTCGGCTCGGATACACCAGTATCCGAATTCGAATCCGATTAGCAAATCCGCTATACGAATCCAAATCTGAATCCGGCAAAATTTAGAAGGCATCAAAATCCGAATCCGAAACTTTATCAAATATCCGATAATAATCCGATCCGATAAAATATCCGATTATTGATTGATAATTGTCACTTTTTTACATTTTTATTATAAATTTCTAATTTCTTATTACCGAATACTGCTATCCGAATCCGATTACCGGTATCCGAATCCGGTTGCTTAGCGGACGGATACGGATATTTTCCGGTAAGAAAATTTTCGGATACGGATACCCTTAAACAAATACGAATACAAATTCGAGGCGGATTTCAGCTATCCATTTACAGGTCTAGTTGTATGCAACATGCAAATCCACCTACAATCACAAAAAGAAGTAAATCTGCAACTCAGAAAACCCTAAATAAACATAGCATCAACAACCTGGTTGATATAGAGTCTCTTGATGTGTGCAGGGATTTTTAACCACCCGCTAGAACTGGCGGGATGGAGCATTGGGAGATGCAGAGATAGACATATAGAGTCTATCAATTTTGTAAGACAAAGCACAAATTCACTGTTGGAAGCAACTCTTTTTGGGTTACAAACTGGGATGGATATAGCAATCGATGATGGAATTGACATAGAAAAAATATGGATTAACTATCAACAGATTCAGGATCTTCTACCTCAACCATCAAAAGGAACTTGGCCTCTAAGGAAAGTACAGAAACTAATGAAGCTTGCCAACACAACAAAGACAGTTAAATATGGCACTTTCCCAAACTCTATGCTCCAAATCTACTTTGAACATTTAGCTTTTTCAGCAACTATTCTAATGGATGACTGTAATAGACTATTATCCTATGACTGTAGGTGTGTTATGGATGTTTAATTAATAGTAACTTCTTTTCTTCAATTAAAAAAAAAAACAACCTGGTTGATAAAACTTATTTTCTCCAGATAGGAGAGAAACCTCAAACGCACCAAAGTCAAGAGATTGAGAATATTATTGAGATATCAAATATGATTATTGTATCAACACTTTGGAATTTGGAAGGTAAGCCAAAATTGCATATCAAGATGTCATATTCACTGGAAAGCAAAATCTATCCTAGGATACCCCCACTTTATTGTGGATAAGATCAAGCAACTTGGTAGACTGTTTGCTAGATTCCTAACATTCTTTTTCCCCTTTTCCATCTAACTTTATTTTTATGCCATTTGACAAGTGCTTACTACTTCAAAGATTCTAATTTCCTTTTAGTAGCATTTTCAAATTCTCTTTTGGTAGAAGTTTTTCAATCACCTAATGATGTGAAAGCAAAGAAAATTTTGAACTGCCTTAAAATGAATGATGATATGTAAATACATGACGAGAAAGCAACTCATGCATTGGTCCAAATCTGTCTCATCAACCGAGAAGCTATGATTAGATATGTGAAATTAATTGGGTTTGGTATGAGTTGATTGTAAAGTAATAACTAATATTATTTATCTCAAGGAGTTGGTTTAAAAAAAAAACTAGTTTCAAAATTTGACCAACTAATTTTTCGTTCTTATCAAACATTTCAAGAGGTCAAGTTACCATATTTTTATCCTTTTAATAGATTATGATATGATGGTTTGTTTTCTCTTGTTAATATATTTTTATATATTTTCTTTCTTTTCTGGCTTTTATAAGAACCTATTAGATGATTAGATGTATTTTTATTTACCCTATCTAGCAGGGAAAGAAAAAAAAAACTAATAAAAATAGAAGACAACACTTCAATGAATTATAAGACTTAAAATATCAAGGGAGAAGGAGAGACGATAGTTCTTTCTTTTCTTCTTTTTTCTTTGTCCCTTTTGTTTTTTTTTGGGTACGGGAGATGTGAAAATTTTTTATAATGAAATAAGAGTAAATAGAGAGTGCGTATAAACTACAATGGAATTAGTTGTGATGATCCCAAACATATTGAAGTTGCTTTCATTTATCACTTTAAATCAGTGTATACCTCTTCTAAACCCAATGTTGAAGATTCATATCTTGATCCTATTAAAGGGAGGATTACCGAAGAGCATACCAATATCCTAAATTCCCCTATAACTAATGAAGGAGATTTACACTACCATTTTTAGCATTCCAGATCAAAAAGCTCCTGGACCCGATGGCTTCTCTAGTGGTTTCTACCATTCATCTTGGGAGATTTGTAATCGAAATCCATTAATCACACTTCTTTACATCCTCATCTTTACGTCCATTAATCACCCACCCCCCCCCTAAAGTGGATACCCTCCTCAGTAAATGATTATAGACCAATTAGGTTGTGTAATGTTAGCTATAAAGTCATCACCAAAATCATGGTCAACAGGATCAAACAAATCCTCCCCAACATCATCTCCTTCAATCAGAATGAATTCATCAAGGGGAGGCATATATAAGACAACATTTTAATTGGGCAAGAGATCATGCACAAAATAAAATCAAAGAAAAAAAAATGGAAGAGGGGTATCATGGCTGTTAAACTTGACATGAGTAAAGCATATGAGAGACTTGAATGGATTCTTATTGAATAAGTCCTTCAAGCTTATGGCTTCCCTCCTACTTGGATAAGATGGATCATGTTTTGCATTACCACTCCTCAGCTGTCTATTCTCATCAATGGAAATCCATCCAAATTCTTTAAACTCGAGAGAGGTTTAAGGCAAGGAGATGCCCTCTCCTCTTATATCTTTATCTTATGTGTTGAAGTGCTTTCCAGCCATATTGAGGAAGCTAGATTGAAAAAGAAAATCACAGGTATCAAGCTAAATAAAGGTGGAGAAAGCATATCTTATCTCACATTCGCAGATGACCTCATTCTGTTTGGTCAAGCAAATCACAAAGAAGTCTCACATTTTCAAAAAATCATTGACAAGTATTGTGAAACATCTAGGCAAACTTTAAATACCCAAAAGACTAGAGCTCACTACAGCAAAAGCACTCCAAATCAAATAAGGAAACAGCTCACTGAACAAATCAATACGATCCCCACTTCTGAGTTGGACCTTTATTTGGGTATCCCTCTTTTTAGTGGTAAAATTAGGCAGAAGCATTGTGAAGGCCTTATTGAAAGGGTCAACATTAGACTTCAAGGATGGAAGGCAAAACTCTTTAGCTATGTAGGGAAAACATTCTTAATTCAATCGGTGACTCAGGCAATGCCGAGTCACTACATGTTATGCTTCATACTTCCCAAAAAAACTCTAGCTACTTTGGAGGCTGCAAACATAAAATTTTTCTGGTCAATTGGCGATAAAAGCCATATACATATAGTTGGATGGAACACCATTTGCCAAGCAAAAAGACATGGAGGCTTGAACATCAAAAATCTGGAGGCATTCAACTTAGTCCTCATTACTAAGAAAGTTTGGGAACTTATAACTGAGAAGGACTCTATGTGGTACAGAGTAATGAAAGACAAATACTTCAAATACTATAGCTTTTTACAAGCTTCAGTCCAAAAGAACTCATCATGGGGTTGGAGATCTTTGATTAAAGTGTGTGATCTGACAAAGGATACATATTTCATCAGGTTGGCGATGGTGATAATATTGATCCTTGGACTTATAGATGGATCAGCCCATCTATACAGCAGCAAGTTCTGCTCCCCCTCCCTATCGAGGCTCCTAAAAGAGTATTCTCATTCATTAATCATGTTACCCCTTCATGGAATTCAGATATTGTTTACAAATGGTGGTATGAACATTCCCCTTCTCTTAACCAGGAAGAAGGATCAAATCTGGGATCAAACCAACTCTAGAGACTTTACAGTGGCATTGGCATATAGATTACACAGCAACAATGAAGATCAACAGTGTCATCTCCCATGGATGAAACTCTAGCATCTTCCATTGGAACCAAGAATTCTGCACTTCATCTGGAAGTTGCTTCACAAGAAACTCCCTTCTCCCAATCTTTTGAAAAACAAAGGATGCAATATTATGGATATCTGTACTTTGTGTTCAACTGAAAATGTTTATCTTAACCACATCTTTTTGAAATGTTATTATGCAAAATAGGTATGGAGCCGATTTAGAATCTGCTGGTGGAATCACAATACAGATATTGTTGAACAAATTTCCAGATGGATTACATTAACAAAATAGCAGTTGATCGAAGAGCAAGCTCTAACTCTTCATCTTACTACACTCTGGATCATATGGACCTCTTTCAACAAGGCTACACATGGGAAATCATACAAAACTCCAAGACAAATTTGTTGGGTCCGGCCCATGGCCCATTAAAGCCATGTGGGGCCCAGCTTTAAGTGAAGCAATAGGGTTTCAAAAGAAACCCTATTGCCGCCTCACTCTCCTATATATATGGTTGCCGCATAAGAAAGATGAAAAAAAGAAAAAGGAGAAGAAGGAGAAGAAGAAAAAGCCGCATAAGAGGAGAGAGAGAAAAACGTGAAAAAGAGGGAGAGAGAGCCGGAGCGGGAGAAGAAAAGAAAAAGGGAGATTTTTTCTGGTTTCTCCGATGAATCCGACAGTGATACGTTGCTGGAATGAAGTGAGATTTGAAGGGAATGGTCGTGGCATCTAACTCTTCATATCCAATGGTCAGAATATTATTCTACCACAGTTCTCGGGAAGCCTCTCTAGTGACTTTTCTCCATTCTCTCTGTGATTCCATTTATTTGATGATATGCTTGTGATTTTGAGTTCCTCTAGTGTTATCTAGAAATGGGATATTGATTATGTACCCATTGTTATTATCATTTAGTGATAGTGGAAGTTTTGGGTGGACTCCGATAACGGTTCCGTGGTTTTTTCCCTTGCGGGTTTTTCCACGTTAAAAATTATTCTGTGTTTGTTTCTTTAATTTACACTAGCATATTGTTTAGCCCCATCAAAGTGGTATCAAAGCTTGGTCGATAGCTGTGTAAATTAAAATGAAAAGTACCTCAAGTACTATGATTAAGCTTAATGGATCAAATTGGTTGATTTGGAAGCCTATGATGGAAGATCTATTATTTTGTAAAGATTTATATGAACCTGTTGAAAGTAATATTAATCGACCATCAGAGATATCTGAAGCTGAGTGGACCAAATTAAATAGGAAAACTATTGGCACGATCCGACAGTGGTTGGACATTAGTGTTTTCCATCATGTTGCAAATGAGACATTGGCAAAAGAACTTTGGAAAAAGTTAACGAGTCTCTATGAAAGGAAAATAGATGGGAATAAAACTTTTCTGATTAGAAAGCTTGTTAACATGAAGTTGAAGGAAAATACTTCAGTTACTGAACACTTGAATGAATATCAAAACATAGTGAGTCAGTTGAACACAATGAGGTTGAAGCTTGAAGATGAGTTGCAAGCTTTATTATTATTGAGTTCCTTACCAGATTCTCGGGAGACTTTGGTTGTATCAGTTAGCAATTCTGCTCCAGAGAGTAAACTATCATTGAGCATGGTTACCAGTGCATTGTTGAATGAAGAGACAAGAAGGAAGTCCATGGGTTCAAATGATGCACAAGCACTTGTCATAGAGAACAGGGGAAGGAGCAAAGACAAGTTCAACAAAGGACGTAATAAAGCCAGGAGTCGTGGTAAATCAAAAGATAGATCAAAGTCTAGAGAAAAATTCAAGTGTTATCATTGTGGCAAAGAGGGGCATATGAAAAGAAATTGCAAAATTTGGAAAAGAGAGCAAAGTGAAGAGAACAGTCAGAAGAAAGATGATGATAATAACACTGCCTCTATAGCATCTGATGATGCTTTAGTTCTTCTTCCTTTTGGTGATGATCAGTGTTTGCATGTGTCAGATCACCAGGTTGAGTGGATTATTGATGCAGAAGCTTCTTATCATGCTACTCCTACTAGGGAGTCCTTCACTAAATACAAAGCAGGAGACTTTGGAACTGTGAAGATGGGGAACACTAGTGCTTGCAATATTGTGGGTATTGGTGATGTTTGTATAGTGACAAACATGGGCTACACACTCACTTTGGAAGATGTACGGCATGTTCATGATTTGCGTCTCAATTTGATCTCGAGGATTGCCTTGGATAGAAAAGGATTTGAGAATACCTTCAGTAATGAAAAATGGAAGCTCACCAAGGGGTCATTGGTGGGTGCTAGAAGAGATGTCTGTTGCTCTTTGTACAAGACAATAGTGAAAATATGTGAAGGTGGATTAAATGCAGCATAGGATGATTCCTTATCTGATCTATGGCATAGGAGACTAGGTCACATAAGTGACAAGGGGCTGCAAGTTCTGGCAAAGAAGTCATTGATTCCTCTTGCCAAAGGTATGTTTTTGAATCCTTGTGGTTATTGTTTATTTGGCAAACAACATAGAGTTTCATTTCAAAAGCATCATGGTAGGAAGTCAAATTTATTAGAATTGGTACATTCTGATATTTGTGGTCCATTTGAGGTTCCATCATTAGGAGGTAATAGATATTTTATTACTTTCATTGATGATGCATCACGAAAGGTGTGGTTGTTTTTGTTGAAATCCAAAGACCAGGCACTCCATTATTTTCAACAGTTCCATGTCATGGCCGAAAGAGAAACAGAAAAATCTTTGAAGTGTCTCCGCAGTGATAATGGAGGAGAGTACACATCAAAAGAGTTCAAGAGCTATTGTTCTAAGTATGGCATCAGACATGAGAAAATAGTTCTTGGAACCCCTCAACACAATGGGGGTAGCAGAGAGATACAACCGGACCATTGTTGAGAAAGTAAGATGCATGTTGAAAATGGCTATGTTGCCAAAAGCATTTTGGGGAGAAGCAGCCAACACTGCTTGTTATCTGATGAACATGTCTCCATCAGCTCCTTTAGAGTCTGATATTCCAAAAAGAGTATGGAGAGGGAAGGATGCCTCTTACTCTCAGCTGAAGGTGTTTGGTTGCAAGGCATTTGCACATATACCAAAGGAGCAAAGATCAAAACTTGATGACAAGGCGGTTCCTTGCATATTCTTGGGATATGGAAATGAAGAGTTTGGGTGCAGATTATGGGATCCAGAAAAGAAGAAGGTTTTCAGAAGTAGAGATGTAATATTTCGTGAAGCTGAAAATATTACACACTTTGAGAAGTCTGAGAAGCCTACTCATGTTGAGAATGTTATGTTTGATCCCACATCCATTCCAGGAGAACCTGTTCATGAAGAGTAGGTTAACCTTAATGATCCAGAGATTATGACAGATGATTCTATGGAGCATGAGGATATTGAGCAGGGTGAGCAACCCCCACAAGAAGAGGTTGTAGAATCTCAAGTGAGGCGGTCCACAAGAGAGCATAGACCAACACAAAAGTATCCCAGTTCTGTGTATGTTCTTCTTACTGATGAGGGGGAGCCCGAAAGCTTTCAGGAAGCAATGATCCACAGTGATAAAATTAGTTGGATGAAAGCTATGCAAGAAAAGATGAGTTCCTTACATAAGAACCATACTTATGAGTTGGTAACACTTCCTAAAGGCAGAAAAACATTGAGGAACAAATGGATATATAAGATAAAGAGAGATGCATCTAAGAAGCTAGTGAAGCACAAGGCTCGTTTGGTGGTGAAAGGGTTCGGACGGAAGAAGGGCATTGACTTTGATGAGATCCTCTCTCTAGTAGTAAAATTGACATCCATTCGAGTCATTTTGGGTTTAGTAGCTAGCATGGATCTTGAGCTTGAGCAGTTAGATGTGAAAATTGCATTTCTTCATGGTGACTTAAATGAAGAAATTTATATGATGCAACCAAAAGGGTTTGAAGTCAAAGGGAAGGAGCACTTGGTATGCAAGTTAAAGAAGAGTCTTTATGGACTAAAGCAGGCACCAAGGTAGTGGTACAAGAAGTTTGACTCACTTATGGTGGCTATTGGGTATAAGAGGACTCAAGCAGATCATTGTGTATACTTCAGAAAATTTCTAGATGGTAAGTTCACTATTCTTCTCCTTTATGTTGATGATATGTTGATTATTGGGCAATATGCAAATATGATTA